>NC_132892.1:31090935-31118435 GCF_030463535.1 Salminus brasiliensis
CGGATACCGTAAATAATTACAGAGGGATAGGCTTTCTCCGCTTCTGGACCTTCTAGACCTTCTGGACCTTCTGGACCTTAATTCTTTCGTTAGAAGGTGAGACGTGTGTGTGGACCGGTCAGTAGACGTTCTCTGGTCTGGGCTGTTGGTGTGCGGAACTTGCAGTAGGAAAATAAGAACCCGGGAGTTCTGGCTCTGAAACTGGTCGTTACAAAACCAACAGTGCTGCTATGCAGCTTGCCTGATGATCACTGGTGTGTGTGTGTGTGTCTGAGTGTGTTTGTGTCTATGTGTGAACGTGTGCGAGTGTATGTGTGTGTGTGTGTGCGTGCGTGTGTGCAAACCCTCAGCTGGTTGTCACAGTGATCGCTCCTTATATAAACTCAGCTCAGCTCCATGTAGGCCATCCCACGCGTGCCTCTGGTTGCTATAGGAACTCGTTTGGACCGGTGCGGCAGGCAGGCCTCACAAAGCGCCAGACCCAACAAAGACATGACGTCACCAGTCCACTCAGTGCCTGCAAGCAGAGCAAAAGCCCCGAAAACACTCTGCCACTGTTGAAGAGAACTTGAGGAGAACCTTGCGACCGTATTTGAGCTTCCACTTGAGCTGAACGTTAGGCCTTTTTAGCTGTTAAGTGGAGATTGTGCACCGATCTGCCACAACATTAAGACAGGTGACGTGAATAGCATTGATTCTCTGCTTCCAATGGCACTGGCAAATGGCAAATGCACACACACCTCGCTTGTTTAGTACCTGAAGAGATGCCAGGAGTGGGCTAGAGGGGCATTGAGGAGCTGTGGAGCAGTGGAAAGACTGTGTTCTCTGGAATGATGGATGGTGGGGCTCCATCCAATACTTTCGAGATGAGTTGGGGAGTTCAGGATGAGGTGGGGTGATGATCATCATCCAACATCCTGACCTCACTAATGCTGTTGTTGCAATGAATCAAATCCTCACAGCAATGCTCCTCCAAAATCTAGTAGAAATCCTTCCTACCTGGACAGTAGAGACAGTTACTCCAGCAAAACTATTTTAATAACTCTGATTTTAGAAGAAACAATGAATGAGCAGGTGTCCCAATACTTTTGTCCATATGTCCGGCATCAAGTGAACAGTCAGTTCTTGAAGGTGATGTGTTGAAAGCAGGAAAAATGAGCCAGGTCAGTACCTACCAAAAGTGGAGGCCTTATAGAGGTCATTACAACTTACAAACAGGACCTGAAGATCTGCTGCTAATGGCCTGAAGGTGTCCAGATATCACCGGAGGTCTTTTCGGGGATTCTACACAACATTATGCATATCTCAGTTAGACCTTTAACACCTGTTGTCCACCTTATGTTCCAAAAGAATCTAAAAGAATCTCTTCAGAATCAAAATGCTTGGGTTCATCCATAGCAAAAGCCATCTGAGGCCATCTTCTCTGAAGCTCAAATGTCTGTCATTGTTTATGCTTTAATTTGTTAGATTTTCATCACTGTATGAAAGCAATACACTCTTATTCATGACTGGTAGAGCAGTGTAACCTCAGAAGGATCAAATCAGGGCATATTTTGCCCTGTAAACCCTATAGGTCTATAACATAAGGTAAGGTAAGGTGAGGTAAGGTGTATTTTGGCCCAGAACTGGCTCAGTTACAGAAGCCGCTCCAAATATAATACGGTTTTAATCCAAAGGCAGTCCAGTCATGGTACTTATAGCTCAGTTATACCAATGTTAGATCTTTTGTTGGCCAAAACTGGCCCAGCTGTAGAAGCCACTCCAGATATAAAATGGTTTTGGGCCAAATGTGGCCTAGGTATGGCACTTACGGGTCAGATACAGGAGTGGCAACTGTACTGTGGACCAAAACTGTCCCAGCTGTAGAAGCCATTCCAGATAGCAGACGACTCTGGGCCAAACGCAGCCCAATTATGGTACTTATGGGACAGATATGGTATTGGCAAATGTATTGTGGCTCATATCTGACCCTAGTTTGGGCACTTACATGGTGATCTATCACAATGTCAAGTGTACTGTGGCCCAATCCTGGGCTAGCTGTAGAAGTTATTCCATATATCAGATGATTTTAGGCAAAATGTGGCCTTCTTATAGCACTTACGGGTCAGATACGGCAGTGGAAAGTGTATTGTGGCCCAAACCTGGCCTAGCTGTAGAAGGTATTGCATATACCAGATGGGTTTGGGCCACATGTGGCTTAGTAATGGCACTTACAGGTCAGATATAGCAGTGGCAAGTATATTGTGGCCCAAAACTGACCCTAGTTTGGGTGCTTACATTGTGATCTATTGCAATGTCACGTGTACTGTGGGCCAAACCTGGCCTAGCTGTAGAAGGTATTCCATATACCAGATGGGTTTGGGCCACATGTGGCCTAGTAATGGCACTTACGGGTCAGATATGGCAGTGGCAAGTGTATTGTTCCCCAAAACTGGCCCAGTTGTACAAGCCAGTCCAGATAGCAGAGCCAAATGTGCTTTCATTCCAAGGCTGGATGAACGTATGGGTAGTATCTGATTAGGATTAGTATCTGAAAGAGAAAACATACAGACTGGATTTTTCAGTTTGGCAAGTAGAACACAACTCCCCAGTCTTCCCACCATAACCACCAACCTACACACCCACAGTCTGTGCTTGGGGTGTTCATTACATAAACAGAGAAAATTAAAATACACTATTTTATATAACACACAACAACACAGATCTCTGCAGTATGTCCAGGAAGTATGGTGCAGCTGTTTGGCTCCTGATCGTCATCTTTCGGTCTTTCCTGTCTGGTCAAACGTCATGAGATAATGCATTTAGACTAGTAGTAATGTTTAGAACAGTAAAATACGAGCAAGGACAAGTGTAGGACAGCTTTAAATAGTATAGTTAAGAAGCATGACAAGCTAAACACGCTTGAATGAGAGCGCTAACTAATTTTGTTATATCGGCTAACAGACACCCGAATTGGCTAGCATAGCAACCTACCCATTACATCAACAGGAGCTTTTATGCCATCCCGTTCCACACCCATAAGCATTAATATGGAGCTGGTCCCCCTTTGCAGCTCTAACAGCTCTGACCTCAGCACTCAGCCCTGACCCCGCTCTGTAACTTTGCAAGTCAATGATTAAAAGGTGTGTCCCAATACTTTTGTCACCACAGTATAGGTCTATAAACCCCATAACAGAGAAGAAAACAGTGTTCCCTGTGTGATTAACTGCATTCAATTCTTTTTATTTCTCTCCTCTGCAGCCATGGCAATAAGCCCCGCCTTCCTCGTCCTTCTCTGTCTGATTGGCTGCAGCACTTCAAAGGGTGTGGCTCAGGAGGGAGCCCCACCCCCTCCTCGGGGTTGTGGCTCAGGCATCGCCCCGGCCTATCGTGTCCTGTGTGATTTGGAGTCGGTGTGGGGTGTGGTGTTGGAGGCGGTGGCCTGTGGCGGCGCGGTCACGTCCATCATTCTCGCCACGGTGCTCCTGGCTAAGCTAAAAACGGTCACGGAGCAGGAGCGCCGCTGCGGCGTGGGGCCTCTCCTCCTGCTGCTGCTGGGCATCGTGTGCCTCTTTTGCCTTTCCCCAGCTTTTCTGGTTGGACGTGGCGAGGTCCTGTGCGTGGCTCGCCGCAGCCTGTGGGGGTCGCTGTTCGCTATGTGCTTCTCCTGCCTGCTGGTCCAGGGCGTGCGATTGCGCCGACTGGCGGCCGGAAAACGGAGCCCGTCAGGGAGTTCCCTTTCCCTGCTTGCTCTGGGGCTCACAGTGGTGCAAGGCATGCTGGCCGGCGAGTGGCTGCTGCTCACGGTGGCGCGAGAGGGCCGCACTGCCTGCGACTACCTGCCTCTGGACTTTGCGCTGGCGGGAAGTTATGCGTTGGGCCTGCTGCTGGCCGCCACAGCGCTTTCTCTCTGTGTAGTCCTGTGTGGCGGAAGGGGAGGCGAGGAAGCGAGCAAGAGGCGGAGGCGGAAGTGGAGGTGCAATGCCGTGTGGCTCTTCCTCGCCTGCCTTGCCTCCCTCCTTCTGTGGACTGGCTGGCTCGCTTTTTATCTCTATGGCAACGCAGCTTCAGCACCCCGAGCCTCCCGCCTCCGTGGCAGCACAGCCACCGTAACCGGGGCGACGGACTGGGATGAGCCAGCGCTCGCCCTTGCCTTGGTCACAGTCGGCTGGGCGCTTCTGATGTTCTACGCCATACCGGAAACACACCTGTGCCTGAGGCAGCCGGCCAATCAGAGGAGCGAGGAGACTGGGCAGGATTCCTACTATGATGCTCGCCAGCCGCCCACGACTTCGCAGGGTTACCATGACGACGAGGCACCTGCGGCCAATCACAGGCAGGCGTATGCCGAAAGGCAGGCGTTCACTGTGGAGGAGCAGCACACTGCAGGTATAGTGTGTGTGTGTGTGTGTGTGTGTGTGTGTGTGTGTGTGTGTTAGTACATTTTTCAAATCAACTGTAAATATTGATGCATTAAATTTAGCCGCAGTAATTTTAGTTCTGGTCCAAACAGCATTTTAAATAACTTTAGAGGGCGATAACGTGTATTGTGTACCAGTGATAGTGCAAATGAACTGAAATCAGTGGTGAATATATTAAAGCAGCATTATGCAGGAACTGGTATGCTTTGCTCCTGGGCTCCCCCTTCAGGTGGGGATTGTAATTCACCTTTCCTCCACTGCAGTAAATAAAAACCATGTTTTCAGCGCCACCTTATGGACAGACAGCTGTACATGTGCATTTCTGGACAAGCTGAGAGATTCAGAAGCAGCATCTGAAGATAGAGAAGCATGTAATACTACAGGATTTTACACTAATATGACTCGGGTTATGCAGCGGTACACAGCAGTTCTCTTGCAGCTCCACCAAAGTCAGTCCCATAGTGCAGGAGCAGCCTTCCGGCCCGGAGTGGGAATAACAGAGAGACCATTCTCCCTGTTACAGTCAGTGGAGAATCAGAATAAATGGCCAATTATCGCATAAGGCTGCTTTAACTAAGCCATAAATAATTGGACAACATTCAAATATTTTTACATTAATTAATTATGTTATCATTTTATATAGAGTTGACTTTAATGCAAACTCAAATTGATGTATTTCATTTAATTGAAATGTGTCTGTGTGTGTGTGTGTGTGTGTGTGTGTGTGTGTGTGTGTGTGTGTTTAACAGCTGTACAGGCTGGAGGGTACCATGCTGGAGTAATAAGGCCTGTGCTTCCATTCCGGAGCCATGTGTACCAGCCCACTGAGATGGCCCTGCTCATGAATGGAGGAACGGTGAGTGTGACGCATGTGTGTGAGTCATGCTGGTCAACCCACCTAAATCATACTGGTGGTCTAGCTTGGTCATACTGGCGATGCTGGTCATAATGGTTGACTAGCTTGGCCAGGTTGTTCATGCTGCTAGACCAGCTAAACCATCCAACTCCAATGAAAACATACGCTATACCGGTCAAGAGCCAAGCTTGTCAACCAGCGCAACCAGTGTAACCAGTTCGAGCTGGCCTGGCTGTTTGTTCAGCATTGACTGGTTTTCTCTGTGTCTCTCAGATTCCCACCGCTCCCCCAAACTACACAGGAAGGCATTTGTGGTGAAGCCGGTCACCATCGCCACCGCAGCCCACCTGAACCCTGGACAAAATGCACCTTAGATGGCGTCACAGAGGCGAGAGGGTCCGTGGAGAACGAATAGATGTGTCCCAGTACTCTTTACGCTGTGCCCAAGAGCTCTTGTAACATTGTGATAATCTGTAGACGACGTACCTGAACATGAGTGCTGTGTTTGTCAGTGTGGATGACACAGTGATGTTGCACTGGTTGATCATGGTCACTTTCGGTCACCTCCGACTCTGAGGTAAAGGGTACTGTATTGTTATTAACCAGCCAGTTATGCCTGTCTTCAAAGCACTATTTGGGAGATGTTTACCAATAATTCTTTAACAATTTGGGATTGGGGTTTACCAATAATTCTTTATGAACAATAATAATAATAATAATACTTCAATAATATTTTTCTCTACTCAAATTTATTTTGTTTTTGGCTTATTTGTTTATTTAGCTATCTAGCTGTTTATTAATCCAGAGATCTTTCCTTTGTTTACCAGCATTTTTTTAACTTAGTCTTAAATTTCACATCTCTTGCTTTTGTAAATGGTAACTAGTCCAACTTTTGATAAGTCTGACGTGTTTTCTTTTTTTCCCTGTTGTTTTTATTTTTATTATTTTATTTTTTTTTTTTTTATTTACTTCTGCTCTTCAGGGATGTGTTTCTGTGCACTTTAAGCTGAAAGATGATGCTGTACTGCATAAATCTGTCCATTTTGTTCCTCTTGAATAGTGACTTTTCTAACTCAATGAAAGTGAAAGAAAAAAAGAAACAAACAAAAAAAAAGTTTGTAGCTATTTTGTGAGTAGCCTTTTTTTTGTCGTGTAAAAAGCAGGCTATTTTATGATACACGAATGTGAGTAGCACTTTAAACAGACGTTCCCGTTTCTTGTCAGTGCTATCGTGGACAGTTTTTTGATAGTTTGTCAGCGGTGTAGCTACTTTTTTTTATTTGCACGCTGGACACCCCTCTGGTTCGCGAATGGTTCAGTCGAGGCTCATTGACTTACACTTCGGACCGCTCCAACGTCGCCTGCTTCGTGGGGGTGTTTTTATTTTTATTTTTATTTTTTATTTGTGGCAAATAGTGAGCTATAACTTTAGTGGTCATAAAGACATGGTTTGAATTGTTGTAGAAGTAACATACGCGTTCAGAAAAGTGCTGAATGCAATCGTGATAAATAAACGATGCAGTTTATTTTGGTTTTCGGTGTCTGTGTTTATTTTAGTTTATTTTTAGTTATTTATTTAACTGATAATGCGACATATTTATCTGTCTGAGACGAATATAAAATGTAAAACTGATTTTATACGTGAGGGAATACTGAATTCGCCTTGTGTTTCTATTTTTGTGAAATACTTTGAGATCCAGGTTCAGAAAGTCAAACTCCGCTCCAGGATTTTGCTCCAACTGCCTGGGCAGCGCTGCCGCAGCAGCGCTGCCCAGGCAGTTGGAGCAAAAACCTGGAGCGGAGTTTGACTTTCTGAACCTGGATTTGCCACCACTGGAGCCAGTGCCGTGTTTACAGCCTCCCGAGGCTGTTACTAAGGAAGCGCGAGCACTCATGCCCTTCCGGGTCAGTTGAACACATTTCGTAGATGGATCTGGACCCACGTGTTTAATAAGTAAGTATTAAATCTTAAATTTTTACATTTATTAAAATAATAAGTGACTGTACGACTATATGTAACGTTGCCTCACCCGAGTAGACCCGCCTACAGAGAGCCGAGCTGTTCTCGGGACTACAGCTGACTCCCCTGTCTGAGCTTATGTCTTATTATTATTAATAATATTATTATTAATAATAATAATAATAATATCATTAACGTTACCATCCCATGCTGTATACTTGTGAACCTGCACCTCTGACCTGTGTGTAGATCTGGTCCAATTCTACTGACACTACACTATACGGACAAAAGTATTGGGACAGCTGCTCCTGCATTGTTTCTTCTGAAATCAAGGGAATTAAAAAGAGCTGATCCTGCTTTTTTGTTGGAGTAACTGTCTCTACTGTCCAGGAAAGAAGGATTTCTACTAGATTTTGGAGGAGCATTGTCCAGAGCAGTAGTGAGGCCAGGATGTTGGATGATGATCACCACCCCACTTCATCATCCCAAAAGTATCGGATGGAGCTCCACCATCCATCATCATGGATGATCATCATTGCAATAGATGGTATTAAGCCCCCCCAGCATTGAGCTGTGGAGCAGTATTCCCTGGAATGATGGGTGGTGGTGCTCCATCCAATACTGTGGGGGTGGTGATCATCCAACATCCTGACCTCACCAATGCTGCAATCAAAGCCTCACAGCAGTGCTACTCCACAATCTAGTAGAAAGCCTTCTTCCCTGGACAGTAGAGACAGTTACTCCAACAGGATCCAGCAGGATCAGCTCTTTCTGATTCCCTTGATTTCGGAAGAAAGATTGAGTGGGTAGGTGTCCCAATACTTTAGTCCATAGTGATTTCTTCTAAACTTCTGAACAGCAGTTTACTGACGTAATTTCTGCTGCGGTTATTACAGATGGTGCCGAAATTGGCTGCCAAAGTGAACGAGTGGTGAGTCCAAGCAGGAGAAGACAAAGGTGATAAGGAGAGTGAAGCAGTGGAGGAGTGTCCTCACCCTGCCGAAGAAGTTCCTGTAAAAAGCACTCCGAATTTATCAATGGAGGCCAAGCGGAAGAAGCAGGCAAATAACAGCAAATATGGCGAGAAGAATCCTCCTGGAGATAGAGGAGAGGAGGAGCAGAATGGACCTGCAAAGAAGAAGAACGACGAGGCTGAGAAGAAGAGTGGAAACGGCACGATGAAAAAGGAGAGGGATGAAAAGAAGGAGAAGAAAAAGATGAAAAAGGTCAAAGAGCAGGGGACAAAGAAGAAGGACGGAGGTGCGGAGATGAGTGAAGGAGAGGTGGAGACGAGGGATGTGAGAGTTCCTATAAAGGAGGAGAAGAAAAACACCAAGAAGGTCAAAGACGAGGAGCTGGAAATGAGCATCAGCAAAGGAGGTGCGGAGACGAGGGATGTGGGCGTTCCGGTTAAGCAGAAGAAGAAAAAGAAGATAAAGGAGGAGCTCAAAGACGAAGCAGTGGAGGAGAGCAGACGTGAAGGAGGTGTGGAGACAAGGGATGTTGGGGTTCCTCAGAGCCAAGAGAAGAAAAAGAAGAAGCCAAAAAAGGAGGACGAGGAAGAGGCGGAGGCCACCGTGAAGGAGGGAGAAGGAGGAGAAAAGAAGAAGAAGAAGAAGAAGAAGGTAAAGCAAGAAGCTCCAGTGGATGAGGCCAGAGGAACAGGGGAAGGAGACGTTGAGGTCAGCGATCCTCCAAAGAAGATGAAAAAGAAGGAGAAAGCGAAGGATGATCAGGTGAAGGAGGAGAAAATGGAACTGGGGATCAGTGAGGAACCGTCAGCACCTTCAGAAAAGGTGAAAAAGAAGAAGAAGAAGAAAGACCGAAGCCAGGCTGAGGAGGATGGCGTGAACGGATCCAGAACTGAGGTGAACGGAAAGATGGAAACCAAGAAGAAGAAAAAGAAGAGGAAGATGATGGAGCCGGAAGACGAAGCTCTGGAGGAGGAGGGAAAGATCAAAACGAAAAGGAAAAAGAAGGCTGAAGCGAGAGCGGCGCGAGAGGAGGCTGTGACAGCTGGAGGAGGAGAAGAGAAGGAGAGTAAAAAGAAGAAGAAGAAAAAGGTGAAGGAGAACATGCCCAGCTGCTCTGTGGAGTCCACTGGAGAAGCAGAGCTGAGGCAGAAGAAGGAGAGCACCTCCTCCCGCCCCGCTGAGGAACAGACAAATGGACACCTGGACGAGGACGAACCGAGGAAGAAGAAGGTAAAGACGGAGCGTGTTGAGGAGAAAGATCTGGCGAAGAAAAAGAGGAATCTCTCCGGAACTGGAGCGAAGGAAAAGCACAAGAAGCAGAAGAACCAGACTGATGAGGAGAAGACAGCTGCTGACTTCAGAGTGAAGGAGGAGAGGGAAGCGGAGGGAAGCACAGATGAAACGGTGAGTACGCCAGCGCTCCCACGCCAGCGCTCCCACACCAGCGCTCCCACGCCAACGCACCCACACCACCAGTGTCAGAATCACCCAAGATTAGAAGCTCATTCATGACAGTGATGAGCTTTTCGACTCTGAATCACACTGAATCTTTTATCACATGGGATTCATTTCAATACTTCTACACGATTCTTTCACTTGTCTTATATATGATTCTTTACTACACTGATTCTTTATTACACTTTTTTTTCTATACAGTTCATTTAGCTGATTACATGTGATTATTACACTGCAGTAATGAACTATAAGAGAATCATATCTAAATTGATTCTGTAATGATTCATTTCACTGATTATACTTGACTCTTTAGTACACATTATTTATTGCACTTATGAACTTCTGTGTTATATAAGATCCTTTACCACACTGATTCTTTATGGCATATGATTCATTTTTACACTGATTATTTCTTATGGTTCATTACATATAATTAATTAATGCATTTATTTCTTTTTAAATATGACTCTTTACAACACACAAATCTTTATTACATATAATTCATATCTATTGATTCTGTAATACATATGATTCATTTCACTGATTATACTTGATTCTTTACCACAATGAGTATTTATTACACGTATGATTCTCTTGTATATGATATATGATTAGTTATTACACTGATTTTATATATATATTATGTTATATATATATATATATATATATATATATATATTTTTTTTTTTTTTTTTTTTTTTTAATTGACACATGGTTCATTTTCTGATTACATGCAATTCTTTATAACGTATGATTATTGCACTGATTCTTTCTTATGGTTCATTACATATCATTTATGAATGCATTTATTATTATCATATGATTCTTTACTACACTGATTCTTTATGACATGTATGATTCATGTCTATATTGATTCTGTAATACAAATGATTCATTTCACTGCTTATACTTGATTCTTTACAATTACAGTTAGATCGTTGATTATTATATTATATTACAATAGTGTTTTATTCTTTATTGCATTTGATTTATTTGTGTATTAGGATTTTTATTATGCAGCTTAACTTTGCTAAGTTAAATAGGCATTGCTTGTACCTAAAATTGCTATTGCTGTGTTTCTGTGTGTCTGTGTGTGTAGCCCAGTGATGTTGTGTTCCTGTCTGCAAGGCCAGGAAATCAGGATGAGATTTCCATTGACCAGGTAAAACAGCAGTTCAGACAAACCACCATTTCTGCCTCTTCCTCACACACTGACACACACCGATGTGTTCTGATGATCTAACGCATTTATACACACATTCCTCAGGAGCGGAGGTTAGCCCTGCAAAAAGACGTCGATGAGGAATCTCAACCCAAGGCGGTAAGTATCTGCACAGGAGGACGTGAAGGTTTTGATCATACATGTCTGCTAATGATGCCTAATATTAACATGTGCTATGTTTCCAACAATCAGCCATAACATTAACACCACCTGCCTAATACAGAGTAGGTCCCCCTTGTGCCACCACAGCAGATCTGACTATTCGAGGCATCTCTGAAGGTGTCCTGTGGTCTCTGGCACCAACATATTAGCAGCAGATCCATTAAGTCCTGTAAGTTGTGAGGTTGGACCTCCATGAGCTTCAGTGAGCCTTAGGTTGCCACAGGTACACAGGTGGTCCCTTTCTGGAAGCACTTTTGGTAGGCACTGACCACTGCATACTGGGAACACCTCACAAGACCTGCCTGATGTTTTGGAGATGTTCTGATCCAGTTTGGTTCTTGTGAAGAACCTTCAAGAACTGACTGTTCACCTACTGCCTAATATGTAGGTCCCACCCCCTTGGCAGGTGCACTGGCCATCACTTCACCTGTCAGTGGTGCTAATGTTATGGCTGGGACACAAAGGATTATTTACGACCCGTCTTGTCTCCTTACAGACCTTCGGCCAGTGGGGCACTGCCCAGTTTGAGAGCTCGGACAGACAGATGAAGTTCCTTCGTCTGATGGGCGGTTTGAAGAAGGGCAGTCAGCCGGTCAGTCAGAGCAATGGGAAGTTCAACATGGCTCTAGGAAAGGAGGGCCAGCAGACTTTACAGCAGGGCCTTCTGGGAGAGTTTGAGCGTGCCCAGAACCGACGCATGGATTTTCAGAACAAAGGGGTGGGACTAGGGTTCACAGCGCCGTCCAATAAGAAGTTTGCCATTGATGTCAATGCTCGGAACTCTGTGCGGTTCGATGACTGAAGGGAGGAAGGAGGAGGAGCTGCCGTTTTTATTTGATTTTCCTTTTTGAAGCCAAATGCACGATATGTCCAAATGTTTGTGGACACCCTTTCTAATGAATGCATTCAGCTACTTTAAGTTGCACTCATTGCTGACACAGATGTGCAAATGCACAAAAATACACAGCTTGTCTAGTCCCTGTAGAGAAGAAGTACTGCCAATAGAATAGGACCATCTGGAGCAGATCAGCAAACATGAACCTATTGGTACCATGCTGCCTAATAATGCCAGGCGTGGCCTTCTTCAGTGGAAGAACTGGGTTCTCTGGAATGATGGATGGTGAAGCTCAATCCAGTACTTTTGGGATGAGTTGTGGAGTTGGTTTAGGATGAGGTGGGGTGGTGATCATTCAACATCCTAACCTCACTAAAGATCTTGTGGCTGAATGCAATGATCTTCAAGAAATCTAGTAGAAATCCTTCTTCCCTGGACAGTAGAGACAGTTACTCCAACAAAAGCAGGAGAAACTCTTCTTAATACCCTTGATTTTGTGTCCCAATACTTTTGGCCATATAGTGTATGTTAATAAGCTGCTGGTTCTTATCTGTTTTAGACTTGAATTGTTGAGGACTGGAAAAGTCGTGGGGTTTGGTGCAGCTAGGTATAACAAAGTGCCTTGGCAGTATCATGTCTTTATATTTGAATTATTAAGATGTAAAAAGAATCATTGAGTGGTTTGGTGTGTCTATTTCTTTAGTGGTGGTGAATAGGAGCTGGGGTTGCAAAGGCTGTAACACACACACACACACATTATTTATTTGTATTATTTGATATATATATATATATATATATATATATATATATATATATATATATATATATACATACACATACATACATACACTAATATATATATATTAGTGTATGTATGTTTATATATATATATATATATATATATATATATATATATAAAATAATAATACAAATATAAAATGTATGAATAATTTACTATGCAATCCCACCAGTGAAGCTACCACCAGTTTTATATGGAATGTAGATGGTTAAAAAAACAAAGTGGGAAGTTGGAATTGAAATATCTGAAACCATAATTAATGCATAATTAATTTAGTCATAAACAGAGGCATTCTAAGTGGGTTAAGTGTTAAAATGGTCCGTTCCAGAGAAGCTTACCTGGTCAGAATGGTTCACAGTGGTCACTGGAGAGTATAATGCCCCCATCATTGCAGTAAGGTGGTCATCGGCTGATGTCTGAAGCGTTGTTTTTCCAGTTGTTTTAAAAAGCTTTTGAACTCACATATTCTTTAAAAGCCATTCAGGGTGGAGGGATATATGGTGCACAGGGTGTTGTGAGGAAAACTAGTTCTTAACTCAATTTTGCCACTATTTTATCATCCATAAAACATGGTGGTGGGAGCTTCACTGGTGGGTTTGGATAGTAAATATAATGGCTATATTTGTGTATAGTCATGGTGACCCACAAAGCAGGGTTTCTCAGCCAGATATCTTGCACGCGAAGTTGAGTATTGTGCAGTAGGAATAGCCTTCAGGTTCCTAGTTTGCCCTGTCCAGTTTTCCTCTCTCCTCTGCCTTTCACACTGAACCCCACTCTGAATGACCGTTTACACTGAAGTGTGGAGATGTGTGTAACACTGCAGGTCGCCTGTACCCTCACTGTGAATGTGTGTAAAGTCTGAACGGTTAAAGTGGTGCTTTTTAAGAATAAACACTTTATTGGGTCTCTTGTAAATACATGAACTCTATGTACAGAAATGAAAAGAAAGAGAAGTTTACAAAGCAGAACAAAAACACGGTCAAGAATAAAAACATCATCATCGGCATCTCTGATCATTCTGTAAGCGGTTCATGCGTTTGACAGAGGCTTGAAAACAGTGCAGCCAAAAAATGACCAATACTTCAAAATCCCGTTACGGAAGGCTAGCTGTCCTTGTGGCTTTTATTTTGACTGACAGATCATTTCATCATAAGGAAGTAGAGACGTCAGCTTGTCCTCCAGTTTGCATCTTTAGGAAGAGATTCTAGAAGCCCTGGGATTCTACAACATAGGAGCAAAAATCCCTGGAATTTTAGAATGTAGGCCCAAGAACTGGATTCATTGGGATTCTAGAACGTAGGCCCAAGAACTGGATTCATTGGGATTCTAGAACGTAGGCCCAAGAACTGGATTCATTGGGATTCTAGAACGTAGGCCAAAGAACTGGAATCAATGGGATTCTAGAACGTAGGCCAAAGAACTGGAATCAATGGGATTCTAGAATGTAGGCCCAAGAACTGGAATCAATGGGATTCTAGAATGTAGGCCCAAGAACTGGAATCAATGGGATTCTAGAATGTAGGCCCAAGAACTGGATTCAATGGGATTCTAGAACATAGGCCTAAGAATTGGTATCCCTGGGATTCTAGAACATAGCCCCAAAAATTGGAATCCTTGGAATTTTACAAAAATAGGCCCAAGAACTGGAATCATTCAGATTCTTGAACATAGGCCTAAGAATTACAAGCCTTGGGATTCTAGAACATATGCCCAAAAAGTCTAGAACGCAACACCAAGAATTAGATTCCCTGGAATTCTAGAATGTAGGCCCAAAATTAGAATCCCCGAGATTCTAGAACATAGCTTTCCATGGAGTTCTAAAACTCTTAGTTCACATTTAGCCAGAACATAAAAAAAGGTCCCCGTCCCAGTGGTTCCTTAGATGCTGGTGTTTAGTGAAGGTTACGTCTAAACTGAACCTTCTCAGCAAACTGGGGGAACTCTCTCCCTACGAGACCAAAAATTCCTCTACCCTTTTCCTAGTCTCACTATGGACCACATTTATACGGCGTGTGTGTGTGTGTGTGTGTGTGTGTGTGTGTGTGTGTGTGTGTGTGAGAAGCTGTGTGTTCCGGGGGTAAAGGATGGAAAGGTCTCAGGACGTCCGGTTCAGGCCTGCAGGTACTCCGGCTGTACCCGCGCCACCTTGCGGAACTCTTTGTTGTGTGTGCGGGGACACTGCATCTCGCACCAGCTGACGGGCACCATCTGAGCTCCTGGGGCCAGAGGGACACAGCGTTAGCCAAACATGCCTAATCTAAACGGCTTTAGCTGATTGACACTTGAGTGGGTGTGTCCACTCACCTGCTTCACTGTGGGCCACAACCACGCCCAGCTCGTTCTCCGCTGTGGTGAGCAGGTAGTTTGACTGTACATCACCCAATGATATCTAGCCACCGGGGTCAAGGGTCAAGTGCAATGTGTTCTGCGGGCAGCACACAATAGCTGTGTCTCAAAGCCAGAGAAGCAGCCGAGGAAGGCACAGCCTGCTCAGTCCAGTGCTAACAATGCCTCTCCTACCTCAGCTGCGGCCTGAGACACGGCCAATGAGGTTAAAGAAGAAAGTTCACCAATCCACCAATCACGTTAAAGGATACCACTTTGGCGAGGACAATGTCTCCAGGCCTGAAACTTTTATACGTTTCCACCTGCAGAAACAAACGAGCGTAAGCACGTGTTAACACACAACCACTGCATACTCCGATCAGCCAGAACATTAACACCACCTGCTTGGTTCTACAGTGACTGACCATATTCATAATCCCAGACTGTGTCCATCTGTTTCTCTGCAAACTCTGTTATCAGCCTCTTTTCACCCTTTAATGCTCAGGAACCCACAGGACAGACCACCACAGAGCACTGCGGTGAATGTGTTAGTAGTGTGTGTTGTGCTGGTGGTAAGAGTGGATCAGATGCAGCAGTGCTGCTGGAGTGTTTAAACACTGTGTCTGTCCACTCTCTATTAGACACTCCTACCTAGCTGGTCCACATGGTAGCTGTAAAGCTGCTGCTGCAGTTCTCTGCATCTGATCCACTCCAGCCCAACACACACTACCACCATGTCAGTCAGTCAGTGTCCCTGCAGTGCTGAGAATGCTGACCCACCACCCAAACACTACAGCCTGCTCTGTGGTGGTTCCAGCGTAACCCACTTATTGCGGTTACAGTCCAGCTTTGCTCAGACAGGCAGCTCAGAGGACAGGACTGTGGAGGAGTCTGACCGCATAGATTTGATTAGATGTAACTTTATGTGGAAACAGACTTCCGGTCAGCTTCAGCCTTAAAGGCTAATGGGACAGATCTCAGCTTTAGCATTTGTAGCCGTTCCTGCTGTTCGCTGCTCTCACCTTGTCTTTCTCCGTCGCCCTCACGTCTTCTTTCCTGTTCAGACAAATACAGTGAGATCAGATTTCAGTGTTCGCTTTTCGAGTGTCCTGATAAGACCTATTAAATAGCTGTGGCCGTTCTGGAATTCCTTTAAAACAGTGTGTAGTGTAATGAAGCCGGTCCTGAACTACAGGAGCTGCTATCTTCATATACACCTCACATGCACACAGAGAGAGGCTTCAGAACATTTCATTTTCCTTCAGAAAGAAAACAACTGACTAATGTTATATATGTATACACATACACACACACACACACACACACACACACACACACACACACACACACACACACACACACACTTGGACACTAGGGAGTGTCCATCTGTCCCACACTACGGTCTTTTATATATGCAGGTATTTATTGGGCCTAGTCTAGCCGATACCTAGACATAACCAAAGAAAGGGGGCAAAATGCCCCACATACCTATTCTGAATGTTAGTATGTTGAATGAGGGTTAAATATCTATGAAATAAATGAAATTAAAAATGTACATTTAGTGCAATGTAAGGTTATTGTAATTTAGCGTACTGTTAATTTGTGTAATGTATGTTTACTGTAATCCTGTGTACTATATATTAGAGGTCGACCGATATATCAATATTTGCCATTCTGTGATAAATCTCATCGGCCGATATCCGTGTTCAGTAGCGTCGATTTAAAGTCAGGCACGTCTGCAGGCTGCAACGGAGTTAAAAATGAAAGCACACTGCCTTTTATATACGATTCTGCAAT
Source organism: Salminus brasiliensis (assembly GCF_030463535.1). Classification (NCBI taxonomy): domain Eukaryota; kingdom Metazoa; phylum Chordata; class Actinopteri; order Characiformes; family Bryconidae; genus Salminus; species Salminus brasiliensis. Next base: position 31,107,721 of record NC_132892.1, read on the forward strand.
GTCTACATCATTTCCTTCACTCAGAAATGAGGGTCCGCTGCTGTTATTTGCACTAAGAGAGGTTTCTGATTCTGCCAAGTCAAGTGCACTAAATCCTTTTAGGTTTTTTTCCACAGTTAATCACTTAAGGACTATAAAACAAATGCAGAAAGTTGTGGTTTCAGGACTACTCTTATTTATTTATTATATATTTTTTACTTTTTTCAGTAGATTATAAAGATTATAAATATGGTTTAAGTCAGGATGAAGTTCAGAAATGTTGTGCATCCACTTGTTATTATTAGTGTGACATTTTGGCATACAAATAAAGCAGAAAACGTCTAGATATCGGCCAAAAAAAATAAAACATCGGCAGCGCATATCGGCCATCGGCTGACCCTGACCTCTAAACTTTGGCATCGGCTATAAAAAAATCTGTACCCGTATCTACTATCCATCTAGTGTACTGTAAATGTATTGTAACTTACTGCACTATAAAATGAGTGTACTGTCGTATACAGTCAGTTCAACTTTGTGTACTACAAAAATAAGTGTGCTGTGTATGTATTATCATTTACTGCACTGTAAAGTTAGCGTAATGCAGGTTTACTGTACTGCACAGTTATAGTAATTTACTGTAAATTTAGTGTACTGTAGGTTTACTGTACTGGAGTTATTGTATTTTACTGTACTGTAAATTTACTGTACTGCAGTTATTGTAGTTTATCGTACTGTACATTTAGTGTACTGTAGGTTTACTGTACTGCAGTTATTGTAATTTACTGTACTGTAAATTTACTGTACTGCAGTTATTGTAGTTTATCGTACTGTAAATTTAGTGTACTGTAGGTTTACTGTACTGGAGTTATTGTATTTTACTGTGCTGTAAATTTACTGTACTGCAGTTATTGTAGTTTATCGTACTGTACATTTAGTGTACTGTAGGTTTACTGTACTGCAGTTATTGTAATTTACTATACTGTAAATGTATTATAATTCAGTGTACTGTAAATGCATTGTACTACAAGTTTGCCATTTACTGTATTGTTAATTTAGTGTCCTGTAGGTTTAGTGTACATTTATTGCACTTTAGGGTATGGAAAAATGAGTGTTTAATTTGATCATAATTTACTGTACTCCCATCTCTGCATTCTGCCTGTGTTCTCCGGATAAGCGCAGTCTCAGTTACTTGTACAGTGTGGTGTCACACACTTCCACACGTAGGGGAGGATACAGGTCATGCAGGAGGTTTCACACTCTGCTTGTGTAACTGAGAGCTGAGCTTTCTCCGGCCCCAGCCTGCTCCGCCCCGACACATACCATAACCTAGGTGCTTTGCATAAAACCATCCTGCGCTGCAGCGTCTGCAGTTTACTGTACAGGTTTGAATGTCCTGAGGGTGTGTGTGCACGTGTGTACCTGATCGTGCCTCTGAACCTGTCTTTGAGAGGCGTGGAGCCCACGTAGAGGATGTGCACCTTTGCGAACCGCGGGTTAATGCTCGTCACCTGGGAACAAAGATGGAGTTGAGATTGGGAAAAATGCTGTTTGGGTCCTGAAGGATTAAACGGGTGTGTTTAATAATATAGAGCAGAGAACTACTGTAGTGTGAATCTAGCACGGCTTTTTAAAGCGGGTACTAGAACCACTGAGAAAGCTGTAGAACATTAAGAATAGAGCTATAATATATACCGATGCCCCAGCCAATTATTAGTGGTTACATTAGTTATTACTAGTAAATCTTAAATAAACCATCCATAGAAACAGAGGGTAAGCAGGTGACATCACAGGTGGTGGGAGTTATTGCAGCCACGCCCACTGCCCTCCTTCTACTAATGGATTTGCTGCAATTCTCAGAAACGGTTCTTAAAGGTGTGGGAGCTCTCTGAATGTTGACGTCACGCTCTGAAAACAGGTGGGGGGAAAAACAAGCCCACTGTAGCTGCGAGTTCAGCGAAATGCTAAGTTCAAGTAAGCGGGAAAGCAGGTAAACCTGGATGAGCCAGTCGATTAAATGAGTCTAAAAAACAGTGGAAAACCCTCCTAAGAGCATTCCCTCGACTCTGTGCTCTCAGATATGAGGCTTTATCCTCTAAACAGGTGGGATTTGAGCCTCAGCTCGACGTTACTGGCTCCACATCGCTGTCCATGGACCGTTGGTTCTTTGGTAATGTGGATGGATCGACCGATCAAAAAATAATAATACAATATTGCCAGATAATAACAGTGTATTTTTCAATATTTCATAAATAAGTAATTAAACTGTTTACTGTCAAAATTCTTAAAAAATACTTAATAAATAAAACATCTAATTAAATGTAATGGCAAGGCAACAGAACCACAAGTGCAATGAGCAACAAGTGCAGAATATACAATAAATTCAGAATATCGGCAGAGATTTGGACAAATATACATGTATATATATTAGAGAGATATTGTAAACATATAGGAATATCTTGCTGCTAATACTGTAGAGCAGTAAAGCTGCTGCTCACCTTGCAGGTGACGATAGCGCCGACGTCAGGCAGGAGCTGCGCTTCTGTTTCTTTGACGACTGAAATCACAGGAAGCTGCAAAACCAACGATACACAGGAGAGTTCCCATCATCTTCAGTGGGACAGGACATCTTACCCGCCAGCTTTCATGAACAAAACCCAATGATACTCACACCATAGGGACGGGCCATATGGTGAGAATTTGAAATCATAAGCCTTCAATAAGCCTATTTACCACCCTCTTACTCTGGCTGGGGTAAAAAACATGCAGACACAGTATATATATATATATATATATATATATATATATATATACACACACACATACCGTAACTATTCCAGTGCTGCTGTCCTCTCGGTGTATGTATATTTATATATATATAAGCTGGTGCTTTCCCTCCTGTTGTGAATTTAGCTCCAGCCAGGTTCGGATGAGGTAGCGGACGATGGAGAGAAGAAACAGTAAAAGCTAGTGTCGGCTAGCATTAGCTTTTAGCCTAGCGCTAGTCCCCGTTTGCTTCTGCAGACAGTGGCATAGGAAAAGCCGTGGTGATGAGGCCTGGAAACCTGGTAACTGGAGGTGCTCTCCAGAGTCAACACCAACGTGTTCTCCTGAAGTCGCCGCCATGCTTTATCGTTTCACCAGCTTTGAAAGGGCCTTAGCTAGTGGGCGAGGTTCATGTCAATTTTGGGGTGTGTATATAAAAAGAGTCAAGACTGTGATGTAACAGTTTTGGGGTTTTGGAATCGGCCTATTTTACAGCTCTGTTTAGGCTCTGCTGGATTTTCTTCTGGAGGAGGAACCACAGTGTTTGACGGGTTCACGGTTTGTCAGTGCCGTCTACAGAAGTCTCATCATTCAACTGTGCAAAGATAAACACAGTTTTATTGACATACTATATGTCCAAATGTTTGTGGACACCCCTTCTAATGAATGCATTCAGCTACTTGAAGTGGCACCCATTGCTGACACACACACACAGCTTGTCTAGACCCTGTAGAGAAGCACTGCCAATAGAATAGGTGCAAATAAACATAGTGACCCTATTGGCAACATGCTGCGTAATGCCAGGTGTGGCCTGGAGGGGTATAAATAATAATACCCTTGATTTAAGAAGTCACTATACTTTTGTCCATACAGTGTATTTTAATGTAAATCTGTCATCATGAAAATGTGCATGCTGTCCCATAATACCACACACTAAAAACAGGTGTGTATGGGTGTGAGCGAGAGAGATCAAACTTGGCCAAATCTGCCCGAAGTATTGCACAACACCCCTCTGCATACATCTCGACTGCGCAATCCAATCCTCGATTGCGCAACTGTCGTGTGTCCCAGCAGGTTACTCACCTCCTCTCCTTCGTTCCTCCTGAGCACGTATCCAGCAAGCGAGGCGAAGATGTAGCCATGCCGCAGATACGTCCCTGCGCCGGGGATGCAGTCCTCCGTACTGCACAGCCTTTCACCTGCAGCGTTAAACACACACACACACACACACACACCTTCAACCTTCTAACAATACACTATATGTCCAAATGTTTGTGGACACCCTTTCTAATGAATGCATTCAGCTACTTTAAGTGGAGCCCATTGTGGTCATAGATTGTGCTTGTCTTGTCCCTGTAGAGAAGAAGAAGTACTGCCAATAGAATAGGACCCTCTGGAGCAGATAAACATCATGACCCTATCGGCACCATGCTACCTAATGCCAGGGGTGGGCTAGAGGGGTATAATAAAGCCCCCCAGCATTGAGAAGCTGTGGAGCAGTGGAAGAACTGTGTTCTCTGGAATGATGGATGGTGGAGCTCCATCCAGTACTTTTGGGATGTATTGAGAAGTCAAGGTGGGGCGGTGACCATTATCATCCTCCAACATCCTGACCTCACGGACACTGCTCTTGTCGCTAAACCCAATCAAATCCTCACAGCAACGCTCCAGCTCCAAAATCTAGTAGAAAGCCTTCTTCTTCTCTGGACAGTAGAGACAGTTACTCCAACAGAAGCAGGAGAAACTCTTTAATACCTTTGATTTTGGAAGAAGCAATGAATGAACAGGTGTCCAAATACTTTTGTACATCGAAAACAATGCAAAAAAAAATAAAAAAACAGCAGTCATGCTTTTGACATACGTAATCTGACCAGGAAAGCCCTGGTCAGCCCAAGAATCAAGTCTTTTTAAGGCAAAGACTAAAGAAATGCAGCGAAGAGTAGTATGCAAAAGGTAAGGTCGCCCCGGTCAAATGACATACTCAGTTGATTGTAAGCGAAAACGTAAATATCAACTTTTTAATGCAGATTTCAGAGCATGTGGGTCACAATTCCAAATATTACCATAACGGGGCTTTGCACAGACTTGTGCTTGTGACCATTACACCCCTGCATGGTACTACATCCTTTAAGCAGCAATCCATGAAGGAGCTAACCTGTGAATGGCACTGGATTGGTCACGGACATTGTGAACAGGTGCTGCGTGAAGCTTCTGGTCATGTTAAAACACATCCACCAGGTTTTAAAGTGGGAAACACGAGGGATGACTGGAGCTGAAAAGTCAAAGTGGAATGTTTGGCAGCTGCTAGCCTGGAGGGTGGGCAAGGCTCACCAAACGAGTTAGTGAGTAAAAGTCAGTCACACAAAAACACTGCCTGCCTCCCTCCCTCCCTCTCTACACTACTCTTATAAATAATAATAATAATAATAATTATTATTATTATTATTACTACTATTATATATTATATATTATAAAAAATGTATTACTAATAACATTATTGTTGCTGTTAAAGTATTAATAATTTTGCTTTTGTTATTTTTATTAATGTTTATTATGTTATCGTTGTTGCTGTCATTATTATTATTATTATTAATAATAATAATAAAATATCAATATAAATATTATTGTCGTTAAAGTATTACTATTAATAATATTGCTTTTGTTATTTTTATTAATGGTGTTATCGTTGATGCTGTCATTATTATTATTAGTAGTAGTAGTAGTAGTAGTTATTATTAGTAGTAGTAGTTATTATTAGTAGTAGTAGTAGTAGTTATTATTATTATTAGTAGTAGTAGTTATTATTAGTAGTAGTAGTTATTATTATTATTATTATTAGTAGTAGTAGTAGTTATTATTATTATTATTATTAGTAGTAGTAGTTATTATTAGTAGTAGTAGTTATTATTATTATTATTATTAGTAGTAGTAGTAGTTATTATTATTATTATTAGTAGTAGTAGTTATTATTATTATTAGTAGTAGTAGTAGTAGTAGTAGTTATTATTATTAGTAGTAGTAGTTATTATTATTATTATTATTATTATTATTCTCCTCATCACTAATCATCCCCGTCTTCGTGTCAGTAGCTGTTAACACCTCCAGACATCCAGTAAAAGCCTCATGAGAAAGGTCTGCACGGTCATGTGTGCTGGAGCACGAACACGCGTTCACCCGAACTCGCGATTAAAACTCACAAACGACACCAGCACACACACACGCCCACCAGCAGCGCCCACAGACCACCCGGCACTACACCCGCACTCCTCCAGCAGCGGGTAAAAGCTCACTTACTACAAAACAACGCGCTAAAGTGCTGGAAAAGCTCGCCTACCTGGAACACACAGCTTCATGGGCGACATGTTTTCAAGAAGAGAAGAAAGGGGCGCTGATTGGCTGGTAGTATCAGACAGCGCAGCCTGCGATTGGGCGGTTAGACGGAAGCAAACCTGGTTACTTCGCGGCGCCATGTTTGTTGCGGTGGACAAGTCGTGACCTCATCTGTGAATCAGCACGGTCACAGGACACATAGCCAACACACACACACACACACACACACACACACACACACGCTACAACTAGTAGCAATATAGAATAATATATATATATAACAGAAATATATAGAAGTAAAGTTTGGACTATAAAAATGTATAATTTCTGTGCAGTTTAATGTCCAATAAAAAGTAAATAAATAAACGAATAAATAAAATTACTTAATTAAGTTAATTAAAATAATAATAATAGTAATTATGATATTGTAAGATGCTGAGTATTAAGAGCAGATTTGTACAAAATAAAATGTGCACTTTCAGTCCAATATTGGGCAATAAGCAGGAACAGGTGATGAAGGTGTAGAAATCAGGGGAAATGGGCAAGTGTAAGTAGGTGAGCATCTCCTTTCAGACAGATAGATACAGCCAGTAGCAGTTACACATGAACAGCACAGTAAATACACTGCAATAATGAGAAATAATAAAGATAATAAATACAGATAAATAAAAATAAATAAAGACTTTTATTAACTTTTTTATTTATTTTTTATTAACAAGTTCATGGTGATGCAATCCACTTTACAACTTACAGAGCTTAAAGGATCTGCTGCTAACGTCTTGGTGCCAGAGACCACAGAATGCCTTCAGAGGTCTTAAATGGTCAGATACAGGTCCAAGGGGGACGTACTTGAATTGTCAGATCTGCTGTGGGGACACAAGGGGGACCTTTTTTTTATAGAAAATATTATATATGCATACATGTGTATATATATATATATATATATATATATATATATATAATTTTAATATTAAATATTACATTTTAATATACATTAAAATACATACTTTTATATATACATACATATATAAATATATGAATATATATATATATATATATATATATATACGTATGCATATATAATTTTTTTTTTTTCTATAAAAAAGGTCCCCCTTGTGTCCCCACAGCAGATCTGACAATTCAATTCATGAATCCACATGCTGCTTGTTACCCTGGCCAGGGAATTGAACCCCAGTCTACCACAAGGAGGGTGCTGTTGTCTCCCACTACACAACTGTTCTATACGCAGAAGTAATAGTGAAGTAATACTGACCCAACTATTTCTACACTATTAAAAAAGAGAAATGCACAGTGAGACGTTTTCAGCTTTCTAACATTTATTAGTGATTGCACATAAACTCCAGTGTAGCTTCACGCAGGACAGTGCCATTCAAGCAAAAATATGAAGATCAAGTAACTAATAATAATAATAATAATAATTTATGTAGGGATGTAAGATTAATATACATCTATATGAATAAATATAACAATTAAACACATTTCCAGATTCACTTGAGGGTTGAAATAGGTTCCACACATCAGAGACCAGGGGCCCAAGCAACACTGCGGGAGGTAAAGCTCAGTCCAGTTAACCTACTGATTACACAGGCGGCTCAGAAGCAGACAGGGAGAAGCAGCAGCTGCTGTAAAACACCACCCGGCTCAGAACACCAGCGATCGCCACACCGCCTCCGCCTCCAGCGGAGAGCCTCCAAAATGCCGTGGGATTTCTGTGTGTGTGTGTGTTGGTCGTCGTGTTTTTGGTGATGTACTGGTGTATTTTAAGGGCGTGTTGTGGGCGTCCAGGCATGTAGGGCACGGGTTCTTAGCGTGAGTCATGTAGCGATTTGGGATCCAGTGCATTCGGCCTCTTTCCTGTAAAAAATAATAAATAAATAAAATCCACTAATTTATCCGCTGCCCCGTCGTCAATAAATGCCGTTGCCTGGCAACCGCTGAGCTGCCACTAAAGTGCGAAGCCAAGTGCCTTCCTCTGAATTATGCGGATGATGAGCGACAGCAGAAGAACCCTCACAACGCCTAGTGCCAGACCTTCTAACGTCCTGCATAGCAGCATGTAGAACGCAGAGCGTTCACCAGAGCACCGACCCAACAAACCTGAACCTGACCTGCTTGGGAGGTTCTAGAACTCTAGATGTTCTCTCTCCAGTTAGAACAGCTCTAGAACAGCTCACACCGTCCTAAACCGTTCTCCTTCCATTCAAGATTGCTCTCCAGTAATCATGCGGTTCTAGAATGCTCTCCTCTATTCAAACTCTTCTAGAATGTTCTCTGCAAATGAAACATGTTCTAGAATGTTCTCCTCTAGTCACAATGTTCTAGAATGCTCTCTCCAATTCACACTGTCCTAAAATGTTCTCCTTCCATACACACTGTTCTAGAATGTTCTCACTTCATTCGCATAGAATGTTCTATAATGTTCTACATCCTTTTAAACTCTTCTGGAATGTTCTGCCCAAATGAAAAATGTTCTAGAATGTTCTCCCTTGGTCACACTGTTCTAGAAGGTTCTCCCTTAATCACTCTTCTACAAACTTCTCCCTCCATTAACACGGTTCTAGAACGTTCTATGTCAATTCAAACTCTTCTGGAATGTTCTCCCCAAATGAAAAATGTTCTAGAGTGTTCTCTCTTGGTCACACTGTTCTAGAAGGTTCTCCCTTAATCATTCTTCTACAAACTTCTCCCTCCATTAACACGGTTCTAGAACGTTCTATGTCCATTCAAACTCTTCTGGAATGTTCTCCCCAAATGAAAAATGTTCTAGAATGTTCTAGAATGCTTTCCCTCATCCACACTGTACTAGAATGCTCTCTCCAAAACAAACACTGTTCTAGAATGTTCTCCCCAAATGGCTGTTTCAGAATGCTGTCCCTCGGTAGCTCTTCTATAACTCTTCTAAACTGTTCTCCCTCCATTCACGCTGTTCTATCGTGTTTTCCTCCAAAACTTTAGTTTTACACTAAAGAAACACAGCTCTAGAACATTCTGCCCTCATTCATACCAACTCTAGAACTCGTTCAGGTGCCAGCGTTAGACCGGTAGTGTTTGTTGGGTTGGTGTGTTCCTGCGCTGTGAGGCTTACGCATGGTCCCTACGGAGTGCTCTGGACGCAGGCTAGAGTGTAGCAGAAGGGGGTTCTGGGCCCAATTGTGTTCTTCGAGGATTGCAAACTAGTGAGCATGTGTGGATAAAGTGTAAGACCTAGAACCTGATGAACCCAATGCCTCAGACTCGCCTCCTCATCCCCCCTCCATCTCCCTCTCTCTCCTCGTCTCTAACTCTCTACTTCTTGGCCTTGCCCTGGGCAGCGACGGCCTCCATGGCCTTGCGGACGGTCTCCTCATCTCCGAGGAACTGCATAGGCTTGAGGGGCTTCAGGTTCTTGTCCAGCTCGTACAGGATGGGGATTCCTGTGGGCAGGTTCAGCTCCATGATGGCCTCCTCGGACATACCTGAAAGAAACGGCTCCATGTGAACAAATTCTCAGTTAAAGCAATGTCTAGCAATGGTTGGAGGCAAGTACACTACATGGACAAAAGTATTGGGACATCTGCTTATTCATTGTTTCTTCTGAAATCAAGGGTATTAAAAACAAAAGAGTTTATCCTGCTTCTGTTAGAGTAACTGCCTCTACTATCCAGGGACGACAGCTTTCTACGGCATTGCTGTGAGAATTTGGTTGTATTCAGCAACAGGAGCATTAGTGAGGTCCGAATGTTGGACGATCACCACCAACCCATCCAGCACTGGATGGAGCACCACCATCAATCCAGAGAACACAGCTAGACAAGCTTTGTTAGCTATGGGTGCACCTGAAATTTAGACATGCAGTTAGCGCCATGTGGTGTAATTTGGGACGGGTCCTCACCCTCCAGGTGCTTGACAATTCCACGGAGACTGTTGCCGTGGGCAGCGATGAGCACCCTCTTGCCATCCTTGATCTGTGGGACGATCTCCTCATTCCAGAAAGGCAGAGCGCGAGCGATTGTGTCCTTCAGGCTCTCACATGATGGCAGCTGGTCCTCCGTCAGGTCGGCATAGCGACGGTCCTGTAATGACCACACCCCCGAAAATACCAAAAAAAGACACGGGTTTAGCAGTCCTATCTGGAGAGTTGCTGACTGGATCCTGGATCAGCTGCACTGCCTCACCTGGCTGATGGTGGAGTAGAAGTCGTGGTCGGACTCCATCGGCGGCGGCGGGATGTCGTACGAGCGTCTCCAGATCTTCACCTGCTCCTCTCCGTGCTTGGCTGCCGTCTCGGCCTTGTTCAGCCCCGTCAGGCCACCGTAGTGGCGCTCGTTCAGACGCCAGGTGCGGTGCACAGGAAGCCACATCTGATCAATGCTCTCCAGAACCAGCCACAGAGTCCTGATGGCCCGCTTCAGCACGGACGTGTAGCACACATCAAACTCGTAGCCAGCCTCTATAGGGGGGGAGAGAGGAAGCTTCACTAAAATGCGTCTCCAGCCTGAACAGAGCCCTCGCTTTACATTAGCCCTCTACGCACAGGGCTGCAGAGGTGTAATCAGGGCTTGTGGTGTGATTTGGGACGTGTCCTCACCCTCCAGGTGCGAATTTAGAAACAGATTGCTGTTGGTTTATTTATATATTTAAGT
>NC_132892.1:31123435-31228435 GCF_030463535.1 Salminus brasiliensis
TATAAAATGGAATTAATAGAAATGAATTTCTTTATTGTAGTAAAAAGTCAGGTGTCCCAATACTTTTGTCCATAAAGTAAATGTAGTGTAAAAGTAACTGATTCTGATGCACCAGCACTGCTGCCGAAACACCTGGGTCATCTTCCCACCACACAGAAGACAAAGGAAGGACATCACGTCCAGCTTCATTAGTGGGTCTGTCCACAGCACTGCAGTGACCAGCAGACGGGCCTCACTGCTGCAGACTGCTGTGATCTGATGTGACGTGTGGGAGGCCGGCTCCTGGTCAGTGTTAAAAGCGCGCTGCCCTCTGCTGCGATCTGACGGGCCGTCTGCGGTGATGCGAGCGCCTCTTTCTGCTGAATCGGTGAAGCTGCTCTCTGAAGTCCCGGTGACGCATGGGGACATAACTGCAGGGCTCGCACAGCTCCTGAGACAGAGAGAGAGAGAGAGAGAGAGAGACAGAGAGAGAGAATGAGTGACAGACAGAAAAGCAGTCACCAGTAGAAATTCACCCATAACCCTTTAAAGCCTAGTGTATCATACTGGACCTATATGGACACTATATGGACAAAAGTATTGGGACACCTGCTTATTCACTGTTTCTTCTGAAATCAAGGCTATTGAAAAGAGTTTCTCCTGCTTTTGTTGGAGTAACTGTCTCTACTGTCCAGAGAAGAAGGGTTTCTACTAGATTTCGGAGCTGGAGCATTGCTGTGAGGATTTGCTTGCATTTAGCGACAAGAGCACCGATAGTGAGGTCAGAATGCTGGACAATCACCATCCCACCTCATCATCCCAAACGTACTGGATGGAGCTCCAGCATCCATCATTCCAGAGATCACAGTTAGTCTTCCACTGCTCCACAGCTTCTCAATGCTGGGGGGCTTTATACTAGCCCCTGTAGCCCACGCCTGGCCTCAGGCAGCATGGTGCCAATAGGCGCTATTCCTATTGTATTGGCAATACATTTGTGTGTGTGTGTGTGTGTGTGTGTGTTACCGGGCTGTGTTTGTAGAAGTGTTTGTAGCCTCCCTGCAGCAGGTAGAGCTCAGGATAAAGAAGTAGAGGATAGGCCTGAGCATTCACAGCTCTGTCCAGCTCCCTCAGATACTGACATCTACACACACACACACACACACAAATAAACAACCCTGACCCAACAGAACATTAGCATCTAAATGTGTGTGTGTGTGTGTGTGTGTGTGTGTGTCTCACAGGCGTGGTCCTCTCTCTGATGAAAACTCGCAGTGGAACACTATCAGCTTCCTGGGTGACGACCCTCCGTCTTTGACCTCCCCTGCCGCTGCAGGCGCCTGTGTCCCACCACTGCTCATGCCCTGCATGCCCACCGCAGAGGCCCCTCCGGGGTTAGGAGGGTCACGCTGGGCCTCAGGTGAGGTCTGGAAGGCGGTGAAGCTCTGGAGGAAGGCTTGGCGGATCTGAGCCTCAGTGTACAGGTTCACCGCTCCCTGTGGACAGGGCCAGCACCAGTGAACTGACTGGTGAAGTGAAATTCCAGGCGGTACTTCACTATTTTCTACTAGTGTCAGATTTAAGACTTGGTGCTTGGGTGGTTTCTGACACTGTCTGAGACACCGTGATCGTGTCGCATGGAAGTAGAGTCTGGTAGAGTACTGCTACTACAGCTACTACCCCCTGTGAGTATTACAGTGTCAGAAACCACATAAACAAGCCACATAAACTTCAGACACCTAGTCTGACCTGGCTAATCTAATAAATTGGGGTGGAAGGAGGGCCGGTGTGTAGTGTTGTTCAACCTTACACTTTAGTGATGATGATTGGCAGGATCTGACTGTAGATATGCATTCAGCCCTGGTATTTACATTAGCTTATGTTACCTTAATGTGCCCCCCTTGATACTCGTATGGGTAGCGGCAGTCTATGATGAGGAAATCTTCCACCACAGAGCTGAACTGACCCCTGATCAGACCCGACACCTGCAGGACCACACAGAAAACATGTACATTGGTTCAAATACATATATATATATATTTATTTTATTTTATTTTATTTATTTTTTTATACGTCGAAAAAGGCTTATTAACTTCAAATCATTTTTTAATATTTAAATTTATATTTATATAATATATAACAAACATAGATATACAACATTTATTAGTAAAGCTCTTGTAAAATATCCTTGTTGTGTGTGTTTACAAAACAGACAGTATAGTTTAAGTAATTTTTTTCTTGTATTTACTTTTTTTTCTTTTTTTCCTGATGTCCATTTATGAAAGATGAGCAATTTTACATGCTAATAAAAATGCAAGAATTCTTTAAATAATCATTTTTCTGTATCCTTTAAAATTAGGCACAGTCATTTTTTTGCTAATGTGTCTTTAAGACCAATTAATAAAACAGTCCAGCCTGAAACACAACTTCAGTGTAAATGGGTGGGACTAAACTGCTGTATGCAGTTATATGTAAATGTATATGCAAATAGAAAAATAACTAAACTGTTTTTTAAAAAACTGGATAATATATATATATTATATATATATATATTAATCATATATATATATATATAATCATAGTTTTTTTTATTTGATTAAAGATGACTCTAAAGAAATGGCTTGATAAAAAAGTTATTTATTATTGAATTTTTATTGAATTATTGAATTATCAACTGCAGTTCACTCACAGTTTGAGCCGAGACGCAGTGAAGCTCCTGATGGCCCACATGCTCTACAGGAAGCACGTGTCGCTGTAAAAAGTCAGGAGATCACATATTGTAGTTCCACAGTGCTGCTGCTTACAGATCCCTACCCTATAACTGTAGAGATGTACAGTGAAGTGTGTCCTACATCATTTTAAAACAGATATTACTGTATAAGATTGTCATAACTGCTATTAAAATCCTCTCATACAGAAATGACAGGTATCAGTATAGCTGGTATGACACTGTGCTTTACCTTACTGAAGTCTCCAATGAGGCGCTGGTCAGTGATGGCTGAGGTAGGGATGTGTCTGTGAGCAGATTTTCTCCTGGATCTCAGCCTCTGGAACAGCGCTACTGACTGGACCAAGAGACAGAACAGAAAAATGACTGGACTGGACTTCTTCAGAAACTACTATCAAATATTCAGTAACTACTATCAAATATTTAGTAACTACTATCAAATATTTAGTATCTACAATAAAGTATTCAGTATTTACTATAATGATTCGGTATCTACTAAAGCATATTCAGTAACTGTAAATTATAATAAACTGTAATTAATTGTATTTAAAAACTACTATAAAGTATTCAGTATCTGCTTTAAATGATTCAGTATCTACTATCAAATATTCAGTATCTACTATAACATATTTAGTAATTACTATCAAATATTCAGTATCTACTAGATAATATTTAGTAACTACTATAAAATATTAAGTATCTACAATAAATTATTCAGTAACTGCTACAAAGTATTTAATATCTACTATACATTATTCAGTATCTACTATAAAGTATTCAGTCACAATTATACATTTAGGTTTTACTACACAATATCTACGATGAAATATTCAATATCTCCTGTAAATTATTCAGTATTTACTATGATGGTTCAGTATCTACTAAAGCATATTCAGTATCTACTGTAAATTATTCAGTATTTACTATAATGGTTCAGTATCTACTAAAGCATATTCAGTATCTACTGTAAATTATTCAGTATCTACTATAAATTATTCAGTAACTACTATAAAGTTTTCATAAGTTTTCTATAAATTATTTAGCATTTTTCAGTACTATAAATAATTCACTACTCTATATAGTTCAGTATCTACTACTAAATATTCAGTAAATACTACCCATTATTTAGTAACTCGTATACTACTTTCTCTTATCTACTATAAATGAAAGTGTAACTACTATAATTATACTATTATATAAAATATTCACTACTCTAAATGATTCAGTAAGCAGACAGTGCCTGACTGTAGAGTGATCAGTCAATCATGCTAAACTAGGCTTGATTCACATGTGCACTTCATCCCCCTGTAAATGGGATGTGTTGGATACGATGGCTCTGCTGTACCGCAGGATCCGGTGGTTCTGTCTCGCTCAGGTGAACGGCGCCCTCCTCTGGAGAGCTGTGATGAGTTCTCTTGTTTCTACTCCCTGCCTCCTCCTCCGACTCAGGGCTGGATTTGCTGAACAGCTTCACACGCACTCGTTTCTGCACAAGCAGCAGAGAACACTACATTTCCCACAATTCCATATGTCACTTTCTTCTGCAGTATGCAGAATTTAAAGCGATAGTTTGGTATAATAAAAAAAAATAATAGTAGTATTTACATCGCTCACTTTAGTTAACGTAATCGATCAGCCAGGACACGTCTTGGTGTTTGAATTTAGATTTTTGAGCTATGAGGCTAATGTCGCTAACAAGCAATGAAAGCTTATAGCCCACCGATTAGCATTGTACAAACTCCAGGCCCTAGTTCACACTCTGATACTAACGCGTGTCTGGTGGTTCTCCTTCTCCTTCCCATCTTCATCATCCTCATCATCCCCCGTTTCTCCTCTCAGACACCTTGCTCGCCGCCATCGCTACACACACACACACACACACACACACACACACACACACACACACACAGTGTATAGACAGTATATGAACACAGCATATACATATGAGTTTAGCTAATAGACGGCAGCTCGGGGTGGAGGGTCATTGGGTCGTTTACCCTCCCAAAACTAAACAGGGGGTTTGCCTCTGAAGTTGTAGCAGGTTGCTATGGCAACATACAAGAACACTGCTTTGATTTTGGACAACAGGAAATGAATACAACCCATGAGTATCGATTTAGGCCGTGAACAGCCAGCGACCTACAGTGACAGGGCATGATGATATGCCGTTGATAGCTAACGTTAGGCCACGCTAGTACATACACTATATGTCCAAAAGTTTGTGGACACTCCTTCTAATAAATGCGTTCAGCTACGTTAATTTGTACTCAATGCTGACACAGATTGAATGCAAACACACACACACACACAGGATGTTGGATGATGATCACCATCCCACCTCATCAACCCCAACCTCCAGCTCATCCCAAAAGTACTGGAAGGAGCACCACCATCCATCATTCCAGAGAACACAGGTAATCTTCCACTGCTCCACAGTTTCTCAATGCTGGGGGGCTTTATTTATACCCCTCTAGCCCACGCCTGGCATTAGACAGCAGCATGGTGCCAATAGGTATGTTGGAGTCCTGTTGTATCGGCAGTCCTTCTCCACAGGGACTAGATGAGCTTCAAATGCATTTATTAGAAGGGGTGTCCACAAACATTTGGACATATATTTGTACGGGAAAGAGGAGGGGGCTGGCTTTGCATGTATTGGAGGACAAAATATTAACATATTAATAAATAAATAAATTATTTGTTGGTACACCAATATAACTGCATACTGACATTACTAATGACACTCCTACATACTGCAGCTAATAATCCTAATAATAGTAATAACAGCACTAATAGCAGCAGGTTTAACTAATGCAAAGTTCTGCAGCTTTACTGTACCAGTTTCAAGGAGGGCCTCTGAGGGGGCGACGCTCTACTGTAGAAGAAAATACAGACTGCCGTCAGTGATACTACACAAAACACTGAATTTACAGGTAAAACATGAACACACACTCACCTTGGAGCCCTTCTCCTGCTTACTGCAAACACACACACACACACACACACACACACACACACACACATGAACAATCCTGTACTGCTTTGTGCTCTTCCTGATGTAACTCACTCATTCATTAGCAGGTGTAGTAAAGAAATCAGTAAGCTGGGCTGGGCTGGCCCTCGGCTCCTCACTCCTGGGCCCTTATGTATTATAGCATAAGTAAGATTGCTGAGACTGTACTTGTATAACCTATGAAGGACAACCGTATAATAAACAAACAAACAAGCTAAGAGATACTGAACTGAAGTGACGAGAATCAGCAGTGCAGCCTGAGTGTGCCTCTTTCTTTGTTTTCTGTGTGTGTATGTGTGTGTGTGGGTGTGTGTGTGTGTGTGTGTGTGATTAATGCTCTCTCTGTGGTCGTGTCTGGACCTGTTGGCGTCTCTGGTAGTTGCCCCCTCTGATCTCCTTGATTTCTCTCAGGGCTTTTCGGCTCTGGCGTCAGAGTGAGACGCCTCCTGGGGCTCAAACTGCTACCAAAAAAGACATGCAGCAAAAATCCTCCTAAAGATTCTGAATCATTTATAGTAGACACTAAACAATTTAGAGTAGATACTGAATCATTTATAGTAGATACTAAAACATTTATAGTAGTGACTGAATCATTTATTGTAGATTTTGAATCATTTATAGTAGACACTAAACAATTTAGAGTAGATACTGAATCATTTATAGTAGATACTAAACAATTTAGAGTAGATACTGAATCATTTATAGTAGATACTAAAACATTTATAGTAGTGACTGAATCATTTATTGTAGATTTTGAATCATTTATAGTAGATACTAAAACATTTATAGTAGTTATTTAACCATTTAGAGTAGATACTGAATCATTTAGAGTAGTTACTGAATCATTTATAGCTGATTCTGAATCATTTATAGTAGTGACTGAATCATTTATAGTAGTGACTGAATCATTTATAGTAGACACTAAACAATTTAGAGTAGATACTGAATCATTTATAGTAAATCCTGAATCATTTATAGTAGATACTAAAACATTTATAGTAGTTATTTAACCATTTAGAGTAGATACTGAATCATTTATAGTAGTTACTCAATCATTTATAGCTGATTTTGAATCATTTATAGTAGTGACTGAATCATTTATAGTAGACACTAAACAATTTAGAGTAGATACTGAATCATTTATAGTAAATCCTGAATCATTTATAGTAGATACAAAAACATTTATAGTAGTTATTTAACCATTTAGAGTAGATACTGAATCATTTATAGTAGTTACTGAATCATTTATAGTAGATACTAAAACATTTATAGTAGTGACTGAATCATTTATAGTAAATCCTGAATCATTTATAGTAGATACTAAAACATTTATAGTACTGACTGAATCATTTATAGTAGTTACTGAATCATTTATGTTAGATACTGAATCATTTATAGTAGATTCCAAATCATTTATAGTAGACACTAAACAAATTTAGAGTAGATTCTGAATCATTTATAGTAAATCCTGAATCATTTATAGTAGATACTAAACAATTTAGATTAGATAATGAATAATTTGTAGCTGATCCTGAACAATTTATAGTAGTTATTGAACAATTTAGAGTAGATACTGAATCATTTATAGTAGTTACTATATCATGTATAGCATATACTGAATCATTTATATTAGAATCTAAACAATTTAGAGTAGATACTGAATCATTTATGTTAGATACTGAATTATTTATAGCAGTTACTGAATCACGCATAGGATATACCAATTCAGCATTTTCACCTGGTCTTCGATGTCTTACCTGTCCTGGCAGAGGAGGCTCTGCATGCAGCTGGAAAGCTCTGAGACGGGTGAAAGCTCAGAAACCGCCTCCATCCAAACTCTTCTGTGGGTTTAAAGTAAATGATTAAACCAATAAAGAAGATGTGAGATCTTTTCTGATGATGTCTGATCTGATAACTAGTCTCACAAACAGACGTCAGTGTGGTCTAGCTCCTTTTACACAGCTTGATGTGCTTCATTTAATTTTTTATTTTTTATTTTTTTAATTTCTGAGCTTTTTCTAATCATAACACATTAAATACTGCAGTTTATTAGTAGGGTTTACTTTTACTTCCAACTTCTGTTCCCAGCAAGCTGCATAGTACAGCACTGTGCAGTTCAGAGGTTGTTATCTGGCCTAGTTTGACCGTTTGTTCAGACCACCCCACCTCATCATCCCCAACTCCCCAACTCATCCCAAAAGTATTGGATGGAGCTCCACCACCATCCATCATTCCAGAGAACATCATTCCAGTCTTCCACTGCTCCACAGCTTCTCAATGCTGGGGGGCTTTATTTGCACCCCTCTAGCCCACGCCTGGCATTAGGCAGCATGGTGCCAATGGGTTTATCAATGTTTATGTACTCCAGAGAGTCCTATTCTAATGGCAGTACTTCTTCTATACAGGGACCAGACAAGCTGTATGTGTGCATTTGCACATCTGTTTCAACAATAGGTGCCACTTAAAATAGCTCAATGCATTCATGTTAAGGGGTGTCCACAAACATATTGTGTATGTAAATCATGCACATCATGTAGCAGTATAAATTATGCAAATTATAGAATTCTATAAAAGGCTAAATTCCAGTGTTCGGAAACAAACATAATTAATCAGTTCAGCTGTTCTTCTCCTACCTGAAGAAGATTCGATGAGGAGGTGATGAGCTGAGGAAGAGCCGCTTAAAGATCAGATGGAGAGCTGATAAGGAGCTGACGAGGAGCTGATAAGCTAATGAAGAGTTGCTTGAAGATCTGATGGAGAGCTGATGAGAAGCTGTCGAGGAGCTGATGAAGAGCTGCTTAAAGATCTGATGAAGAGCTGATGATGAGCTGATAAGATAATGAAGAGTTGCTTGAAGATCGGATGGAGATCTGATAGAGAGCTGATGAGAAGCTTTGAAGTAATTGGATGGCTGCAGCCAGTGTGAAGTGTCCTCCTGTCTCAGCTGTGTGCTGTATGGACAGTATTTAACTCCACTCCTGAGTTAAGCCACGCCCCCCTGGAGATGCCTGTTACTACAACACGCGCTGCGGGATCAAAGCTGCCAGGGAAGCGCGACCGGTCCCATGGGCACCAACCCAGACAACAACACTCGGTTAGTGACGAAGAACGAGAGAAGCCAAATCAGTGTGAAAAGGCTGGTGCAGGAGATACTAAACACTAAATGGACAAAAGTATTGGGACACCTGCTCATTCTTTGTTATATCCTGCTTTTGTTGGAGTAACTGTCTCTACTGTCCAGGGGAAAAAGCTTTCTACTAGATTGTGGAGCAGCATTGCTGTAGGGATTTGATTGCATTCAGCGACAAGAGCGTTGGTGAGGTCAGGTTGTTGGATAATGATCACCACCTCATCCCCAACTCTCTGCAGAAAACTAGTGGTCTTTACTGGTCTCTAACATGTCCTACAGAAAACTAGTGGTCTTCTATAGTCTCTAACATGTCCTGCAGAAAACTAGTGGTCTTCTATAGTCTCTAACATGTCCTGCAGAAAACTAGTGATCTTCTATAGTCTCTAACATGTCCTGCAGAAAACTAGTGGTCTTCTATAGTCTCTAACATGTCCTGCAGAAAACTAGTGGTCTTCTATAGTCTCTAACATGTCCTGCAGAAAACTAGTGGTCTTCTATAGTCTCTAACATGTCCTGCAGAAAACTAGTGGTCTTCTATAGTCTCTAACATGTCCTGCAGGAAACTAGTGGTCTTCTATAGTCTCTAACATGTCCTGCAGAAAACTAGTGGTCTTCTATAGTCTCTAACATGTCCTACAGAAAACTAGTGATCTTATATAGTCTCTAACATGTCCTGCAGAAAACTTGTGGTCTTCTATAGTCTCGAACATGTCCTGCAGAAAACTAGTGGTCGTCTATAGTCTCTAACATGTCCTACAGAAAACTAGTGATCTTATATAGTCTCTAACATGTCCTGCAGAAAACTTGTGATCTTATATAGTCTCTAACATGTCCTGCAGAAAACTAGTGATCTTATATAGTCTCTAACATGTCCTGCAGGAAACTAGTGGTTTTTACTGGTCTCTAACATGTCCTACAGAAAACTAGTGGTCTTCTATAGTCTCTAACATGTCCTACAGAAAACTAGTGGTCTTCTATAGTCTCTAACATGTCCTACAGAAAACTAGTGATCTTATATAGTCTCTAACATGTCCTGCAGAAAACTTGTGGTCTTCTATAGTCTCGAACATGTCCTGCAGAAAACTAGTGGTCTTCTATAGTCTCTAACATGTCCTGCAGAAAACTAGTGGCCTTCTATAGTCTCTAACATGTCCTGCAGGAAACTAGTGATCTTCTTTAGTCTCTAACATGTCCTGCAGGAAACTAGTGATCTTCTATAGTCTCTAACATGTCCTGCAGGAAACTAGTGATCTTCTATAGTCTCTAACATGTCCTGCAGAAAACTAGTGATCTTATATAGTCTCTAACATGTCCTGCAGGAAACTAGTGGTTTTTACTGGTCTCTAACATGTCCTACAGAAAACTAGTGGTCTTCTATAGTCTCTAACATGTCCTGCAGGAACCTAGTGGTTTTTACTGGTCTCTAACATGTCCTACAGAAAACTAGTGGTCTTCTATAGTCTCTAACATGTCCTACAGAAAACTAGTGGTCTTCTATAGTCTCTAACATGTCCTACAGAAAACTAGTGATCTTATATAGTCTCTAACATGTCCTGCAGAAAACTTGTGGTCTTCTATAGTCTCGAACATGTCCTGCAGAAAACTAGTGGTCTTCTATAGTCTCTAACATGTCCTGCAGAAAACTAGTGGCCTTCTATAGTCTCTAACATGTCCTGCAGGAAACTAGTGATCTTCTTTAGTCTCTAACATGTCCTGCAGGAAACTAGTGATCTTCTATAGTCTCTAACATGTCCTGCAGGAAACTAGTGATCTTCTATAGTCTCTAACATGTCCTGCAGAAAACTAGTGATCTTATATAGTCTCTAACATGTCCTGCAGGAAACTAGTGGTTTTTACTGGTCTCTAACATGTCCTACAGAAAACTAGTGGTCTTCTATAGTCTCTAACATGTCCTGCAGGAACCTAGTGGTTTTTACTGGTCTCTAACATGTCCTACAGAAAACTAGTGGTCTTCTATAGTCTCTAACATGTCCTGCAGGAAACTAGTGGTCTTCTATAGTCTCTAACATGTCCTGCAGGAACCTAGTGGTTTTTACTGGTCTCTAACATGTCCTACAGAAAACTAGTGGTCTTCTATAGTCTCTAACATGTCCTGCAGGAAACTAGTGGTCTTCTATAGTCTCTAACATGTCCTGCAGAAAACTAGTGGCCTTCTATAGTCTCTAACATGTCCTGCAGGAAACTAGTGGTCTTCTATAGTCTCTAACATGTCCTGCAGAAAACTAGTGGTCTTCTATAGTCTCTAACATGTCCTGCAGGAAACTAGTGATCTTATATAGTCTCTAACATGTCCTGCAGGAAACTAGTGATCTTATATAGTCTCTAACATGTCCTGCAGAAAACTAGTGGCCTTCTATAGTCTCTAACATGTCCTGCAGGAAACTAGTGGTCTTCTATAGTCTCTAACATGTCCTGCAGAAAACTTGTGGTCTTCTATAGTCTCTAACATGCCCTGCAGAAAACTAGTGGTCTTCTATAGTCTCTAACATGTCCTGCAGAAAACTAGTGGTCTTTTATAGTCTCTAACATGTCCTGCAGGAAACTAGTGGTCTTCTATAGTCTCTAACATGTCCTGCAGAAAACTAGTGGTCTTCTATAGTCTCTAACATGTCCTGCAGGAAACTAGTGATCTTATATAGTCTCTAACATGTCCTGCAGAAAACTAGTGGTCTTCTATAGTCTCTAACATGTCCTGCAGAAAACTAGTGGTCTTCTATAGTCTCTAACATGTCCTGCAGAAAACTAGTGGTCTTCTATAGTCTCTAACATGTCCTGCAGGAAACTAGTGGTCTTCTATAGCCTCTAACATGCCCTGCAAGAAACTAGTGGTCTTCTATAGCCTCTAACATGCCCTGCAAGAAACTAGTGGTCTTCTATAGTCTCTAACATGTCCTGCAGAAAACTAGTGGTCTTCTATAGTCTCTAACATGTCCTGCAGAAAACTAGTGGTCTTATATAGTCTCTAACATGCCCTGCAGAAAACTAGTGGTCTTCTATAGTCTCTAACATGTCCTGCAGGAAACTAGTGGTCTTATATAGTCTCTAACATGTCCTGCAGGAAACTAGTGATCTTCTATAGTCTCTAACATGTCCTGCAAGAAACTAGTGGTCTTCTATAGTCTCTAACATGTCCTGCAGAAAACTAGTGGTCTTCTATAGTCTCTAACATGTCCTACAGAAAACTAGTGGTCTTCTATAGTCTCTAACATGTCCTGCAGGAAACTAGTGGTCTTATATAGTCTCTAACATGTCCTGCAGAAAACTAGTGATCTTATATAGTCTCTAACATGTCCTACAGAAAACTAGTGGTCTTCTATAGTCTCTAACATGTCCTACAGAAAACTAGTGGTCTTCTATAGTCTCTAACATGTCCTGCAGGAAACTAGGTAACTAATAGTCTGTGGTTTTATATGAAAAACTAACTGTTAGTCTAACTGTTCTCTAAGTTAGACTAATCATATTATAGGTGTTAATTCTAATGGATTTTATTTATTATTATTATTATTATTATTATTATTATTATATTAATAAGAGGGGGGGGGGTAGACAGCCGTAAGTCATCCTCATAAACTCTGAGTAAACTCTGAATCAGCTCAGCGCCTCTGTGTTGTGTTTTGTCACGTGTTTGCCGTGGGGCGGTGACGGCTTTAGCCAATAACGTGACGCGATTCGCTCACCGGCCTTCGCTGATTGGCTGGCGCCCTCCTACGTCACTGACCTTGTCCGGAAGCTGACCGTCAGCTGACGCTTTTTTGAGGAGTCACTTTGTGTTGCAGCATCATTAAATCAGACAGAAACAGACGCGCCCCTGTTCGCTTTAACACCCCCCGCGTTTCTCCTCCCTCCCTCCTTTCCCCTCTCTTCTCCGCCATGGACGAGACTAGCCCGCTGGTCTCGCCGCTCCGCGACTCCGCCGACTTCAGCTACCGCCCGGCCGAGCCCCCGAGTCCCCGAGCCGGATTTGGCGGGGCACCGGGAACCGTGATCCGCATCCCAGCGGGGAGCCCAGGACGCAGCCGGGAGCGAGAGAGGCAGCCGCTGCTGGATCGAGACCGAGGAGGCTCTCCCAGGGACCCGCATAGGAACGAGTTCCCCGAGGATCCGGAGTTCAGAGAGATCGTGCGGAAGGCGGAACGCGCCATCGAGGACGGGATCTACCCGGAGAGAATCTACCAGGGATCCAGTGGGAGCTACTTCGTCAAAGACTCTCAAGGGGTGAGAGCGGGGGTCTTAGTCCGTCTTAATTGGGTCTAAACCTCTTAATAACCCCCTTGTCCTTATTCAATCAAACTTAACTCCCATTTTTCCCGTTAAAATGGGCATGTTTTGAAGCAGGTAGCAGGTGACGTCAGGACCTGGGCAAAGACCCGGATGATGAGCGATAACAACGACAACAAACATTTTCTAAGTCATTTTATTTTTGTTAAAACGGCTCAAACTTTGAGAATCGTGGAGAAAATGAGGAGATACGAGGTTCAGGTCTTCTCCATGGGGTTTGTTTGACAGTGCCACGTTGAAGTGCCACTTTAAAGCTCAAAAAACTAGAAATAAAAACTTCTATAGTCTCTAACATGTCCTGCAGGAAACTAGTGGTCTTCTATAGTCTCTAACATGTCCTGCAGAAAACTAGTGGTCTTATATAGTCTCTAACATGTCCTGCAGAAAACTAGTGGTCTTCTATAGTCTCTAACATGTCCTGCAGGAAACTAGTGGTCTTCTATAGTCTCTAACATGTCCTGCAGAAAACTAGTGGTCTTATATAGTCTCTAACATGTCCTGCAGAAAACTAGTGATCTTATATAGTCTCTAACATGTCCTGCAGAAAACTAGTGGTCTTCTATAGTCTCTAACATGTCCTGCAGAAAACTAGTGGTCTTATATAGTCTCTAACATGTCCTGCAGAAAACTAGTGATCTTATATAGTCTCTAACATGTCCTGCAGAAAACTAGTGATCTTATATAGTCTCTAACATGTCCTGCAGAAAACTAGTGGTCTTCTATAGTCTCTAACATGTCCTGCAGAAAACTAGTGGTCTTCTATAGTCTCTAACATGTCCTGCAGGAAACTAGTGGTCTTCTATAGTCTCTAACATGTCCTGCAGAAAACTAGTGGTCTTATATAGTCTCTAACATGTCCTGCAGAAAACTAGTGATCTTATATAGTCTCTAACATGTCCTGCAGAAAACTAGTGGTCTTCTATAGTCTCTAACATGTCCTGCAGAAAACTAGTGGTCTTATATAGTCTCTAACATGTCCTGCAGAAAACTAGTGGTCTTATATAGTCTCTAACATGTCCTACAGAAAACTAGTGGTCTTCTATAGTCTCTAACATGTCCTGCAGGAAACTAGTGGTCTTTACTGGTCTCTGACATGTCCTGCAGGAAACTAGTGGTCTTTACTGGTCTCTGACATGTCCTGCAGAAAACTAGTGGTCTTATATAGTCTCTAACATGTCCTGCAGAAAACTAGTGGTCTTCTATAGTCTCTAACATGTCCTGCAGAAAACTAGTGGTCTTATATAGTCTCTAACATGTCCTGCAGAAAACTAGTGGTCTTCTATAGTCTCTAACATGTCCTGCAGGAAACTAGTGGTTTTTACTGGTCTCTAACATGTCCTACAGAAAACTAGTGGTCTTCTATAGTCTCTAACATGTCCTGCAGGAAACTAGTGGTCTTTACTGGTCTCTAACATGTCCTGCAGGAAACTAGTGGTCTTTTATAGTCTCTAACATGTCCTGCAGAAAACTAGTGGTCTTCTATAGCCTCTAACATGTCCTGCAGAAAACTAGTGGTCTTCTATAGTCTCTAACATGTCCTGCAGGAAACTAGTGGTCTTCTATAGTCTCTAACATGTCCTGCAGGAAACTAGTGGTCTTCTATAGTCTCTAACATTTCCTGCAGGAAACTAGTTGTCTTCTATAGTCTCTAACATGTCCTGCAGGAAACTAGTGGTTTTTACTGGTCTCTAACATGTCCTGCAGGAAACTAGTGGTCTTTACTGGTCTCTGACATGTCTTGCAGGAAACTAGTGGTCTTCTATAGTCTCTAACATGTCCTGCAGAAAACTAGTGGTCTTCTATAGCCTCTAACATGTCCTGCAGAAAACTAGTGGTCTTCTATAGCCTCTAACATGTCCTGCAGGAAACTAGTGGTCTTTACTGGTCTCTGACATGTCCTGCAGGAAACTAGTGGTCTTCTATGGTCTCTGACATGTCCTGCAGGAAACTAGTGGTCTTCTTTGGTCTCTGACATGTCCTGCAGAAAACTAGTGGTCTTCTGTAGTCTCTAACATGTCCTGCAGGAAACTAGTGGTCTTCTGTAGTCTCTAACATGTCCTGCAGGAAACTAGTGGTCTTTACTGGTCTCTGACATGTCCTGCAGGAAACTAGTGGTCTTTACTGGTCTCTGACATGTCCTGCAGGAAACTAGTGGTCTTCTATAGTCTCTAACATGTCCTGCAGAAAACTAGTGGTCTTCTATAGCCTCTAACATGTCCTGCAGAAAACTAGTGGTCTTCTATAGCCTCTAACATGTCCTGCAGGAAACTAGTGGTCTTTACTGGTCTCTGACATGTCCTGCAGGAAACTAGTGGTCTTCTATGGTCTCTGACATGTCCTGCAGAAAACTAGTGGTCTTCTATGGTCTCTGACATGTCCTGCAGAAAACTAGTGGTCTTCTGTAGTCTCTGACATGTCCTGCAGGAAACTAGTGGTCTTCTGTAGTCTCTGACATGTCCTGCAGGAAACTAGTGATCTTATATAGTCTCTGACATGTCCTGCAGAAAACTAGTGGTCTTCTATAGTCTCTAACATGTCCTGCAGAAAACTAGTGGTCTTCTATAGCCTCTGACATGTCCTGCAGGAAACTAGTGGTCTTTACTGGTCTCTGACATGTCCTGCAGGAAACTAGTGGTCTTCTATGGTCTCTGACATGTCCTGCAGAAAACTAGTGGTCTTCTATGGTCTCTGACATGTCCTGCAGAAAACTAGTGGTCTTCTGTAGTCTCTGACATGTCCTGCAGGAAACTAGTGGTCTTCTGTAGTCTCTGACATGTCCTGCAGGAAACTAGTGATCTTATATAGTCTCTAACATGTCCTGCAGAAAACTAGTGGTCTTCTATAGTCTCTAACATGTCCTGCAGGAAACTAGTGGTCTTCTATAGTCTCTAACATGTCCTGCAGGAAACTAGTGGTCTTCTATAGTCTCTAACATGTCCTGCAGGAAACTAGTGGTCTTCTATAGTCTCTAACATGTCCTGCAGGAAACTAGTGGTCTTCTATAGTCTCTAACATGTCCTGCAGGAAACTAGTGGTCTTCTATAGTCTCTAACATGTCCTGCAGAAAACTAGTGATCTTATATAGTCTCTAACATGTCCTGCAGAAAACTAGTGGTCTTCTATAGTCTCTAACATGTCCTGCAGAAAACTAGTGGTCTTCTATAGTCTCTAACATGTCCTGCAGAAAACTAGTGCTCTTCTATAGTCTCTAACATGTCCTACAGGAAACTTGTGAAAATAGATGGAATTCAGACTCTTAAGAGATTAAGAGCGTTCGACATTATCAACAGAAGTTCTCCTCCATTCTATCTAGGTCCACTGAGATACCCTTTGTTGCGTAAGACCCCCAGGTTAGTGAATTGTCTAGTAGTAATGAGTCAATGCAGCTGGGCTTGGACTATAACCGTAAAGATTATGGGCAGGTTTCCCAGATAAGCTTAGACTAAAAAAATAATAATTTTCAAAGCTAAATCCATGTTTTGGGAAACTGGTAGCTATTAATGCAACAGAAGATATATCAGTTTTGAACCTACCAGATACCTTGTATCCTCTGAGGTAATATGTAATGTTTTTGATGGTTAAATGGTATGAACATTTTGATCCGATAAAAGTCCATAAAGACCATTTCCAGGCCCAAACCATCTCCAAACTACGGTAAAACTGTCTCGGACGACAACAAACGTTTTCTAAATAATATTACAATTACAAAAATGCCTCAAACTTTGAAAGTCGTGGAGAAAATGAGGAGATACGAGGTTCAGGTCTTCTTCCTGGGCTTTGCTTGATAGTTCCACCATTGAAGCGTCTCCAAAACCTAGCTGTGTGTCTTCATAAGGAAACAGCTGAACCAACCTGTAGGATAAATTGCGGCTTTTGGAGGCCCTTCACCAGCACTGTGAACAATTCTGACATTGGTAAAGTTTCACAGTTTCACACCAAACCTCTACGAATGGTTTTGTTTACATATTAACCTTTAGTTTTGCAAAAATAGTGAAATTTCCCTTCTCAAACATGTACGCTTTCTAAATAGTACGCCTCATTTGGGACATGTGATCTTCATACCCGGCCGTTTTTAATGCTCTTCATGCTCCAAAGAAACACTTTGAACCTCATGAAGGGCTTAGTAACGAGACGATAAATTGAATTACGTGTATCTAAGCAGGAAAGTTCTGAAATGTGCAAGAGCAGGGCTGAGATTTACCAGGACAATCTCACTGCATCTTCCAGATGTGGTTTGGTCACGGTGGTTCTAAAGAATAGGCCTGGAGTTTGCTCTCAAGTCACAGAAGAACTGCTCCGATTGCTCTGCTTCTTAGTGAGCGATACTGATGTTGTGTAGTTCTGGGAAGTTTGAGGTCCAGCCACCCCCCCCCCCCCAAAACCACACGTTTCAGTACTGGGGGGGGGGGTGGGGAAGGTTTAAGTGTTTAATAACGTTGACCGTTGCCCACTTCTGCTTCATGTGACCGCCAGAGCTTTGGTTTTTTGGAGAATGGAGATCTGTGAATAAGATCAGAGCCAGTCACGTCTCTGGAGTGTGACTGAGGCATTAACCACCCCGTCACGTGTAGTAATATGGCTCTGTGGTGGGTCCAATTGTTGCACGACCTTGTGAGGCAACTGTTTGGCATCAATGTGGCCAAAACGGGGCGCTTGCGCCAAGTGGGAGGTCTGTAAGAACGACCCGACTGTCCATGATCTTCTACCCTTGGTTAGAATCGGTCCGGTTGTAGTTGGGTTTGTTGGTCCACTGAATTCCCACGCTGACTAAAAATCTGGACACGACCCGCCTTGCCTCGCCCTGCCGCCGCCGCCTGTCCTGGACGTAACTTTAGACACTATAGACTGGAACCTGAGGACTGTTGCTGATAAGCAGTGAGGTCACCGACTTTTTTCACTTCTCACTTTCACTCCCCTTTTCCAGGCAGTCTGAAGAAGTTCTGGAACCAGACCCAGGTAGAAGTTCTGGTGCTCTAATGCAGTCCAATCACTGAGCTAACGGAACAGCCAGAGGGGTGTGAGTCAGTCTGTCTTCTACGTCTTCTTAAGTAACTAAAGAGGAATTCCACAGATTTCGAGGCGTCCCGTCTGTGAACAGTCCTTCAGAGTGGAGTTTGGTGGGACATTGTTCTTTGTAGAGGAACCTACTGACTTTGACTTCTTTACAGCGGTAGAGAGGATGGGAACGCTGGAGAATCTGAAATAGAGGTTTTCTTTGGGGGAGTATTTTGGGTCTAAGTGAATTGGGTGGAGGGGGGTGTTCAGGACAGAACGAAAAGGGGGGTGGTGGTCCAGTGGCTGTTGTGGTGGTGTTGTAGTATTGGGTTTTTGGGGTTTGTTTATTTATTTATTTTGCTCATTTTCTTGTGCTGTTTCTTGGCGTTTGGGCAAAGGTTTGAGATCATGTTTGGATTTGTTGGAACGTTTGGGGTTTTGGGGGATTGGTTGGAGAAGGTTTGGGTTGTTAAGCGTTGTGGTGAAAGTTTTTTGTTTTTTGAAGAAGGATTGGAGCTTGTCGGTGAGGAGGTGCTTGTTGGTTTGAGGGTTTTTGGAGAAGGGTTGGGATGCATTGAAATGGGGGTCCAGTGGCTGTTGTGGTGGTGGTGGTGTTTTGGGTTTTATTTATTTATTTATTTTTAGATCATCTTTTGTGCTGTTTCTTGGCATTTGGGCAAAGGTTTGAGATCATGTTTGGATTTGTTGGACCGTTTGGGGTTTTGGGGGATTTGTTGGAGACGGTTTGAGTTTGTTAAGCGTTGTGGTGAAAGTTTAATTTTTTGGAGAAGGACCGGGGCTTCTGGGGGTGCTTGTTGGTTTGAGGGTTTTTTGGAGAAGGGTTGGGATGCATTGTGGGGGAACATTTCTTGGCGTTTGGGCAAAGGTTTGAGATCGGGTTTGGATTTGTTGGAACGTTTGGGTTTTGGGGGATTGGTTAGAGAAGGTTTGGGTTTAAGTGGAAAAAGTTTAGTTTGGTTGTTTGGAGAAGGGTTGGGGCTTGTCAGGAAGAGGCTTGTTGTTTGGGGGGGGGGGGTGTTGGAGAAGATTTAGGGCTTGTCTGAGAAGGGTTGGGATGCATTGGGAGACGGTTTGATTTTGTTGGGGAGTGTTCGGGTTTGTCTTTGTTTGGCAAAGGCTTGGAGTGTTTTGGTGTTTGAGAAAGTTTGGATTTGTAGATCACGTTTTGGGGGTTGTTGGAGAACGTGGTTTTGCTGGGAAACTCTTTGGGGTTTGTTGGCGTTTGTCAGAGGTTTGGAGTTTGCTGGAGAACTTCAGGGTTTGTTTGTGACCAATGATCTCTGAATCATACCAGTATTGAGATCTTCCACTGGCGAGATGTTTTTAGATTTGACCACTGAAATGTGACTTTGTGAACTTTGACGTCCCGTATTGTTGCAGCTTACTTGGTTTTATTGGGTCTGTGTGCTTTTGGGCTTATAAAATCTAAAATCTGTTATTGTCATTAGTGTCCGGGCCGGTCGGCCCAAAGAAATGATTCACTGCTTTAAAGCATTGATCTCGTTTCTTTATGGAGATCAGCTCACCACTGCTTTGCATGGGTCTGGCTGCTTTGGGGGAGGCTAATTTGAGTCGTGGTGCTTCAGCTAATCAAATCTAAGACAGTCTGAGTGACTCTAAAAGTGTCTTTTGTGCTCTGGGCTGGTCCGAGATGTTTCCTCAGCTCAGAAGAGAGTGTGTGAGGGAGAGTGTGTGTATATAGTATGGAGTCACAGGGTCAGTTTAGGCAGTAGTGTAGGCTAATCCCCTTACACTACAAGTCTCCGTTCATGTTTTTATGACCTATGCATACCACTGCTTTAAGGGTCATGTGCTGCCCAGCGGTATGTATGTATGTATGTGTGTGTAAGTGAAAAAGGAAGTGAATCCAGGACTATTGTAACTGCCCAGTTTACAACACACCGATGAGGCCGATTAACCGATAAATGGAGCTAGACCAGAGAACGTCCACACTTCCTGCAGAGAACCATAAGCATCGGTTCCTCATTTATTTATTTACAGAATCCCAGAAGGTTAAAGGAACTCCCCTGAAGTCAGACATCTGGATCCATAAAGCGGCTCACATGGATCTTCCCGTGCTCATACATACAGCCTTTCATAGCAGTCTTCACCTTTAGCCCTGGGATACACTAAATGGACTAAAGTATTGGGACACCTGCTCCTGCATTCTTGCAAAATCAATAATATTAGTTTATTCTGCTTATCTTGGAGTAACCGTCTCTACTGTCCAGGGAGGAATGATTTCTACTAGATTTTGGAGGAGCATTGCTGTGAGGATTTGATTGTGTACAGCCACACAAGCTTCAGTGATCCCATCACCCCCAACGCATTCCAGAAGTATTGGATGGAGCTCCACCAGCCATCATTCCAGAGAACACAGTTAGTCTTCCACTGCTCCACAGCTTCTCAATGCTGGGGGGGGGGTTATACCCCTCTTTAGCCCACGTCGGGCATTATTAGACAGCATGGTGCCACTAGGGTCATGTTAGGGTCACAGTTTGCACATCTGTGTCGGCCAAGGGTGCAATGTAAAGTAGCATACATCGACGGGGGGGGGGGGTGTCCACAAACATTTGGACTTGTAATGTATTGTATGTTCAAAAGGGTTCACAGCTGTCTGTGGGATGTCTTCATTTTTTAACACATGACCGTGTTTTAGTCACTTGTTAGGACATGATATGGAATTACCACCCACACACACACACACACACACACACACACACACACATACATACTACTTCTTGCGAAATTGGTGCATCATGTGACCTGTGACTAACCTCCTATGAGTAGTGTCACCACTGGCCAGATGTTACTCACAGTTGACCTTTACTCTTCGGACAGCAGTGAGTGAGGTGCTGTGTCCCGATTGTTCACTGAACGTCAGTCAAAACAGTCCTGGGGATTCAGTGAGCCACAGTGGATGAAATAAACAAACAAACAAACAAACAAATAAATAAATTAATTAATCAGTTTGTTCTGTTAGAATTTGCTGTAGTAACGACAAACGTTGGCATAGCGACGTCAGATCATCATTCTCTGTTGGTATTTTGTGCACTAGCTTGACACTTAACGTTAGTATGCAGTGTACACCTCTTAGCCATAACATTAAAACCACCTGCCTAACATACTGTAGGTCCAAAACGGCTCCGACTCTTCGAGGCACGGACTCCAGGAGAGCTCTGGAGGTGTCCTGTGGTATCTGGCACCGTGGCAGGTTGTGAAGTGGGACCTGTGTGAGCATCACTGAGCCTTAGGTGACCATGGTTCACTAGTTGTCCTTCCTTGGAGCACTTTGGCTAGGTGCTGGCCAGGACATAACGGGTAACACCCTACAAGACCTGCCTGAAGCTTTGGAGATGTTCACTTGCTGCCTAATATGTAGATCCCACTACTTGACAGGTGCCACTGGAACTAGATAATCCATGTGCTTTACTTCACCTGTAAGTGGTTTTAATGTTCTGGCTGGTTGGTGTATATATCCTCACTAAGAGAGCATCTTTAATGGGGTTTAATATGGCAAGTAAAGACCGTTCGTAATTATTATAATTATATAATTAATTCTACATTTTTTGCATAAATATCTATATTTTGGGATCTGTGATCTTGTGCCGCATGATTTCCTTTCCCTGTTTCTGCTTCTTGAGGCTTTGGTATGATTAAAATGCTTGGCCCCCTGTTCCACTGTTCACAAACACAGCGGTGTGCTCATATTAACGTGATTAGCCAGATTCAGCTGTAGAGATGCCCAGAACTGAGATTACTGCAATAAACAGTGATATGATTGGCCGGAGTGGACGTCCTGGCTGTGTGTGGAATATCCACTTTAATGATTCTGAATCCGGATGGAAGGTTCCTGAAAACAAGCTTGTGTAATTTAAACCTTATCTTAACCAGGTTGTTGTTATTTTGACTGACTGTTTGCTGTTTTGACCAATCGAAAAAGAGCATGTCCGCTCCAGTGCAGCAGACTCTTCAGGCTATTGCTGACGGTTGATTGGTCTATCTGAGGTTTATGCAGTAGTGCGGTCACTATGTACCTGTAAAACTATATAACATTAGAATACTCAGATAAACAAAAGGGCAGTGGTCAGTGAGAGTGTCTACCTGTAAACCTTTATTTGGGTTTATTATAATGGTTTATAGAGTTTTACAGGTAGACGCTCACTGACCACTGATCATATATAACATGAGAATAAACCCAAACAAACAATAAGCCAGTGGTTAGTGAGTGTCTACCTGTAATTAACTCTATATAACATTAGAATAAACCCAAATAAACATAAAGTCAGTGGTCAGTGAGAGTGTCTACCTGTGATTAACTCTATATAACATTAGAATAAACCCACATAAACATAGTCAGTGGTCAGTGAGAGTGTCTACCTGTAATTAACTCTATATAACATTAGAATAAACCCAAAGAAACAAAACCTAAACATTAAAGCAAAAGTTCTGAGCCCATCGTGTCCCCCTGTCCTGCAGAAGATCATCGGGGTATTTAAGCCAAAGAACGAGGAGCCGTATGGGCAGCTGAACCCCAAATGGACCAAGTGGCTGCAGAAGCTGTGCTGCCCGTGCTGCTTCGGCCGGGACTGCCTGGTGCTGAATCAGGGCTACCTCTCTGAGGCAGGAGCTAGCCTGGTGGACCAGAAACTGGAGCTCAGCATCGTTCCACGAACCAGAGTGAGTGTATCTGCCTCCCTCTCTCTACTTCCCTATATAGTGTGTGTTCGCGTGTGTGTTCGCGTGTGTGTTCGCGTGTGTGTTCGCGTGTGTGTTCGCGTTACAAAGTAGGCATGACTCTGCAGGCTGGTGCTGAAAGCTTCTATCCTCCAGTCAGCTCTTTCATTTCCTGTTGTCCCCTGGCAAACTCCTGTACTCTCCACACACACGCATGACAGCATGAGAACCTATAACCCATACATATTAAAGTGTGTGTGTGTGTGTGTAGGTGGTGTATCTGGCGAGTGAGACGTTTAACTACAGTGCCATAGACAGAGTGAAGTCTCGGGGTAAGCGGCTCGCTCTGGAGAAGGTGCCGAAGGTCGGTCAGCGCTTCCACAGGATCGGCCTGCCACCAAAGGTCAGCCTGCATAATGTGTGTGTGTGTGTGTGTGTGTGTGTGTGTGTGTGTGTGTGTGTGTGTGTGTGTGTGTGTTCAAATCTGCACATGAACAGAGAGCACTCAGTACATAATCACTTTCATAATTCATTTCAACACCCACACCTGTAGGACTGCAGCACTGCACTGTATACACAGCACCACCTAGTGGCCTGGAGGAAATGACTCAAAATGATTCAGTTCAGTGGCTGCAGTATTTGTCTCTGTTTGCTGGTTCAGGTCGGGTCATTCCAGCTCTTTGTGGACGGGTATAAAGATGCTGACTTCTGGTTGCGGCGTTTTGAGGCTGAGCCGTTACCGGAAAACACAAACCGGCAACTCCAGCTGCAGTTCGAAAGGCTGGTGGTGCTGGATTACATCATCCGTAACACAGGTAACCATGTCAGCGTCGGCAGAACACTGCTCTGACACACTATTAGAAAACTTTACAACGGTTAAGATCTCTGCTGCAGGACACTATGCTACACTATATGGACAAAAGTATTGGGACACTGAAATCAGCGATATTAAAGAGTGTTTCCTGCTTTTGTCGGAGTAACTGTCTCTATAGGCTTTCTACTTGATTCTGGAGCATTGTTGTTAGAGGTGTGATTGCATTTGGCCACAAAAGTGCTGGATGGCGCTCCACCATCCATCTTTGCAGAGAACCCAGTTAATCTTCCAGTGCTCCACAGCTTCTCAATGCTGGGGGGGGCTTTATACCCCTCTAGCCCACGCCTGGCATTAGGCAGCATGGTGCCAATATTAGGTTCCTGATGTTGATCTGCTCCAGGGAGTCCTATTCTATTGGCAGTACTACTTCCCTACAGGGACTAGACAAGCTGTGTGTGTGTACATTTGCACATCTGTCATCAATGGATGCAGCTAAAAGTAGATGAAAGCATTTGTTAGAAGGGGTGGGGGGGGTTGCTTTGTTTGAAATATATGTTTTGGTTTGTTTCAGTTCAGAATCTGCAGATTAATTCATTAATTGCAAACTAATTATTATTATTATTACTTATATTATCATTATTGCACTGCATTAACCTATGTAATAAATTTAATGTGTGTGTTTGGTCTCTGCAGATCGAGGCAATGACAACTGGCTTATCAAATATGACTGTCCTATGGACACATCAGGCAACAGGGTAAGATTTAATTTATTTATTTATTTATTAATTTATCCATTTATTGATTTAGACCCAGAGTATTTCACTTTATTGATAAACCTTTACTGTATTTATTAAACCTGTGTTTGCGTGTGCCTCACAGGACACTGACTGGGTCGTAGTAAAGGATCCCATCATCAAAATAGCAGCTATAGACAATGGCCTGGCCTTCCCCCTTAAACACCCTGACTCCTGGAGAGCTTGTAAGCCAATCCCTGATCACCTCACTCTTGCCTCATGTCTTATGATGAATCCGGAAAAGGCAGCTGTTACATTTGAGCTGCTCGAGACACAAAATTCTAAATCTGTCCATGGTTACGATCTGAGGACTTTGCTCAGTTTACGTCACTTTATACATTTTCCTTTAAAGCCATATGACTTATTTACAGTTATAGCACAGATTATACAGCACTGTGTAGAAGCTTTAGTCCCCTGTGCGTGAAAAGCTGCTGATCTGGTCAGTAAGTGTTGATCTCCTCAGTAAAACACTGATATTAGAATAAACACTGATAAAAGTGGAGGTGGTTCTCCATCACTGTGTTCATCATTAGAACATCTCCAAAGTTCTCCTCTCTCATGGAGTCTAGTGTTATTTAGAGTTCTCCTCAGATCAACACCTGGTTTGGTGGTAAATCAGGGCTTAATGATGGTAAATCAGGTGAGCTGCTGCTGCTGCTGCTGGAGTTGAACACATCCTCCACGCTGTGCTGGCTGGACTGCGGGACGTCCAGGAAAAACCTGGAGGAACCGAGCTCTGTTCTTCAGACTAGCTCACCGACAAGATCTCACTACTTTCTTCCTTCAGAATGAGAAGCTCTTGTTTCTTCCTTCTACTGTAAAAAAATTGTATGACTTTATGAACTGCTGATAGTTTGTGTTTTTTTGGTGTCCTGTAGACCCGTTTTACTGGGCATGGCTGGCGCAGGCCAAGGTGCCGTTTTCTCAGGAGATCCGCGAGCTGGTTCTGCCCAAACTGTCGGACCCCAACTTTATCAAAGACCTGGAGGAGGACCTCTACGAACTGTTTAAGGTGGGAACACTCTCAAAACAATGAGATTGAAAAAAATGAAACTGCCCATCAAAAGTTTGGGGACTCACTGATCCATTTTCTGTTCTGCAGAAAGATCCCGGTTTCGATAGAGGGCAGTTCCACAAGCAGATCTCAGTAATGAGGGGACAGGTCAGTCTGTCTGTATATCCTGTAAAAACTACGCATCACATGACATAATATGAATCTGGCATCACCTTTGTGATGAGTGGACCAATAGAAATGCTCCAAAACGACTTGGATTAAAATCTTTTACGTTGACATCCACTGAAAGTAAAGAAGGTTTTCTCCTTCTCTTGTAAAGCTGCTGTTCTGGAGATATAACCTACATCAATTATACACACCATGTCCAAAAGTTAGTGGACACCCCTTCTAATGAATGCATTCATCTTCTTTGAGCTGCACCCATTGCTGACACAGATGTGCAAATGCACACACACAGCTTGTCTAGTCCCTGTAGAAGAAGTACTCTCTATATGACTCTCTGGAGCAGATAAACATCATGAGCCTATTGGCACCATGTTGCCTAATGCCAGGCCAGGTGTGGACTAGAGGGGTATAAATAAAGCCCCCCAGCATTGAGCTGTAGAGCAGTGGAAGAACTGTGGTCTCTGGAATGATGGTGGTGGAGCTCCATCCAGTACTTTTGGAATAAGTTGGGGAGTTGGGGATGATGAGGTGGGGTGGTAGTGATCATCATCCAACATCCTGACCTTATGAACGCTCTTGTCGCTAAGTACAATCAAATCTTCACAGCAATGCTCCTCCAAAATCTAGTAGAAAGCTTTCTTCCCTGGGCAGTAGAGACAGTTACTCCAACAAAAGCAGGATAAACTTTTGATTTCAGAAAGAATAAACAAGCAGGTGTCCCAATACTTTTGTCCATACAGTGTATTGGATATTTTGCTCATGATCCTTCTCTCTCTTAGATTCTGAACCTGAGTCAGGCTATGAAGGATGGTAAAACTCCTCTGCAGCTTGTTCAGATGCCCCCCGTTATCGTGGAGACGGCGCGGGCGCCGCAGCGGGCCAACACTGAGTCTTACACACAGAGTTTCCAGAGCAGACGGCCGTTCTTCACCTGGTGGTGAAGAACTGGAGAGTGTGTGTGTGTCTGTGTGTGACTTTTATTTACACACACACACACACTGAAGTGACCCACTAAGAACTCGTAGAAGAACCGTTCTACTGTAGTCAGACTTGCAATGGACATGCGCATGATTGCCATGCCACAGCGCTTGCTCACCTGTGCTCTGCTGCCCTCTGGCTGTGTGGAGAAGGAACTGCAAGAATACACAGTTAAAAAAGAAGAAACCGCTGCATGTCTAGAACGTCCTGCTGCCTCTACTACAGACATGCTCTACTACGGCCGCGCCTCTCACCGTGATTACACTCGATTATGAGTATCTTTAGAGCTTCACTCAGAATCACAATCTCTCTAGTCCTCGCCAGTTCTAACACACTACCCCCCGACCCCTCAGATTTAGTTATTTTTTATTTTATTTTTTTTATTATTATTATTATTATTATTATTATTATTATTTCAAGTATGTGAGGGGGGAGAGGGGGCCAGCATCTTTTTTCTTTTTTTTTTTTGGCACATGTACTTTAAAAAATATTAAATATTTCAACATTTATATTTTGTTTTTTTGTTTTCTTGTGTTTTTTTTGCACATCTATTCTTTTTTTATTATTATTTTAGGGTTTTTTTTGGTTGGTGTTTGTCATTTTGCAACACTTAACTGTTTAAAATAAATCTGTTTATTCAGACTCCCTACCTCTTATTTTGTTTTATTTTTTTTCTTTTGTAATTTTTTTTGTTTTGTTTTTTTGTCCCCCACTTTTTTCTTGTCCACTTCTAATCTCTACATTTAATTTAAGGTTTTGCTTTGTGTGCATGCATCTTCATGTATCCAGGCCATTCAGAGGGTGTATATCTAAACTGATCACATGCAGAAACACTGGAGCGATCCATTCTCAACACTGGGGAAAGTTGGTATGATGCCATTATCATGGTACGATTAGATATGTATCAGCTACCGTCACTCTTCCCCCACTTTGTTGCATTGGAACATCTGGGGTTTTTTGTTTTGTCTTTTTGTTAAATTACTTTTTGAAAAACAGGTGAATTACTTTTTTTTTTATTATTAACAGATGTCAACAGAACTGACGTTAACATGTCTTGTGGCGATGCACTGTATAATTTGTATGTAATGTATTTACTGATAAAAGATAAGCTATAACTGCACCATATTCAATTAAAACAGAGAAGACGCATTATTTTTTTTTTTCATCAAATAACAGTTTAATCAGGAATTTTGACAAACAGCACACAAATGTGTGTGAGAATACATCTTTTCAAACAACACAATGCAGGAAATAATCGACTGGTGATCTAAGGCATTTAATAGTGTTATTGATTTTACAACTGCAGCTACATTCCTTCTAGCTAATACTAGTCTAAGCTGTTTACAATACTTGCTCTTTTCAGAATGGCTAATTGCCCATTAAGGCAATTAACACTGTAAAGTGAAAGAACAAGAAAACTGATTGTTTTTTTTAATGCATATTTACCGTCCACAGATCCTTCAAAGTTATTTAGCCATTAATTGGATAGGCTTCATGATGCTGGAGCATATATTGCTAACATGCTACTGAGTTAAGACGATGTGCATAGCATCTCAAGTATTACCAGGCAGTCTGCCTCAAGCTGAACATTCTCACAATAACACCAAGTATCAGCTGACATTTTAACTAGAGAGTAAAAAGACAGGAGATGCTCAACGAGACCCCAGATGGACCCAGTTTTCACCTTACGCCAGATGTTAGATAGCTGATTGGCTAAGATTGGTTTGGTGCTTGACGTTACTGCTGATGTAGTTTTGCAATGGAGCGATAAAGCTAATCTAGGTAACTAATAGAGGTTGATCATGCAGAATTTTATATTTAAGCTCTAGGACTTAAATAAGAGGCCTTTGGAAACGTTCAGAGATGTCTTTGAACATTTGGGGTAAGATGGAGAACTGTACATGTTTTAATTTGGGAAGAACCTTTCTTTAAGAGAAATAATTACTGATTACTACACTACGGTAGTGTGCGATTGTGACCGCATGAGCAGAACTTAACCGAAAAAGGTCCGAAATTAGACTAAACAACACCTCCACCACTGGAAAGCCCTACTTGGAAGGTCCCAGAGTCAAAAATCCAAGATGGCCGCACCGTACGTCAACAGTAGTAAAAGCCGTAGGGCTGTACAGTCTATTAGCACTGCTATCTGTCTCTCCTTAAATCAGGCGTACCCACCGTACATGTGGACGCATTTGCATGGTGTTTGAATACGCAAAAGACAGCATAGCAATGCGTTATCAACTGGTATCGCTAACAATACTAACCTGGGACGTATAAAGTGGGCCATTTTTTTTTGTTGTTGTTGTTGGATTTGCCACAAAAGACAGGGCAAGGATCGTCAAACCAGACTCTTAAGTGTTTTGAAATAGTGTAAAAATAATAATAATGCTTAACTGAAACGCCATTAACTTCCGAGATAAATGGAACGCAGCAAAAGTATACGAGGCCCAGACAGAAATATTAGCGTGTGCTGGAGATCTGCTAGATTTAAATATGTCCCAAAAATCTGATTCGAAGTTCACAAAACATCTAAGAATCAAGCTAAATCTAATCTGCCTCAGAAACACTCAGAACCTTTACCACCACTATTGTAGACGAATCAGTGCAGTAGTGTAATATGGCTGTAGTGAACCGCTCAGGCTTTTGCACGAGCCATGCTAGTTAAACGGAGAGCTCAGCCCAAAAAAAGAAAATGGCTAACAGTAGCTAACAGGATGTGAAGGCCAGCAGTTGGTTGTTAGCTGAGAGCATGCTAACAAAATGCTAACTCCACTTTCCCCACTGATTAGAGATTGGACAAAATGCTAACTTGTATTTCTCAGGGAATGGATGCTAAAAACATGCCTGCTACTTTGTTTTTTAGTAAGTGGAAGCTAGCAAAATGCTAATTTTAGTTTTTTAGTGAAGGAAGGTTAACAAGACAATGCTAACTCCTTTTCTCAGTGATCTGAAGGACAAATTTGAGGAAAACCAAACCCAAAACCCTGTTTCTGACTGAACAGAAGCTAACAAGAAAATGCTAACTTAGTTTCCGTTCACAAAAAACTCTAATTCCAGTTTATCTTTTAATGAAAGCTAAAGGAATGGAAGCTGAAGTCGTCCATGTCTAGTTTCTCAGTGATTGAACACTGTTTTGTTAAATTCCAGTCTCATTTCTCAGGGAAGCTAATGCTAGCTAGTGTTTCTCACTGAATGGAAGCTAACATTTTAAACTCAATTTCTTAGGGACTGGAAGCTTAAAAAAAGGCAAGTTTACTTGTGTTTCTTAGTGAGTGGAAACTAACAAATTGGTAATTCCAGTTACTCACTGAATGCAAGTTAACAAGGAAATGCTAACTCTCGTTTCTCTGTGAATGGAAGCTAACAAATGCTTGCTAATTTGAGTTTCTCAGTGACTAGAAGCTAACACAGAAATGTTAACTCCTGTTTGTCAGTGAATTGTTTCTGGGTGAATGCAAGAAATCCTTTCAGTCCTTTCAGTTTCTCAGGGAACGGAAGCTAACAAGGAAATGCTAACTCACGTTTCTCAGTGGATGGAAGCTAAAAATGTCTAATTCTAGTTTCCCCATTTAAGGGACTCTTAAAGAAATACTTGCTATCTTGTTTCTTGGTGAATGATAGCTAACAAGGAAATGCTAATTCTTGTTTCTCAGGGAATGGAAGCTAAAAGAAATGCTAACTTGTGTTTTTTCAGGAAATTGACAACAACTAGACAATCCATCTTCTGTTTCTGACTGAATGCAAGGTCTCCTAACGAGGTCTCCTTCCAGTTTCTCAGGGAACGGAAGCTAACAAGGAAATGCTAACTCTTGTTTCTCAGGGTATGCAAGCTAAAAGAAATGCTAACTTGTGTTTCTCAGGGAACGGAAGCTAACAAGGAAATGCTAACTCTTGTTTCTCAGGGTATGGAAGCTAAAAGAAATGCTAACTTGTGTTTCCCAGGAAATTGACGACAACTACACAAGCCATCTTCTGCAAGCTAACGAGGTCTCCTAACGAGGTCTCCTTCCAGTTTCTCAGGGAACGGAAGCTAACAAGGAAATGCTAACTCGCGTTTCTTAGGGTATGGAAGCTAACTCGCATGCTAACTCGCGTTTCTCAGTGGATGGAAGCTAAAAATGTCTAAATCTAGTTTCCCATTTAACGGAATCAAATAGAAATGCTTGCTAACCTTTTTCTTAGTGAATGGAAACTAAAAAGTATGCTAACTTGTGTTTCATCAAATTGAAGGGAACTAGACAAGCCAACTCCTGTTTCTCAGGGAATGGAGGGGAACAAGGAACACCATGAGCTAACTAGGCCGGGGTAATTCCAGTCTCCTCTTGAATCCCAGCTAACTGCTGGCTTTCATGATCTGCTGGCATTCATTTTTAGCTACGTTAGCCTTTTCCTTTTCTTGCAAACCTGCTCCAAGGAGGGAGAGGAGGCTAATCCTAGAGCAGCTGGTCTTGGGTTGTGTTTCATAAGAAAATGAGAAGATCTCTGTGCTAACACAGGTGGGTTAGCAGTCTCTAACCCTGTAGTGCCTCTCCAGTTTAGTGTTCAAGTTTCCACGCTCTGAAGAGGAGGTGTTGTATCCTGCTCCTTTGTGAGGTCCATTTCTTTAGTTTCTCAGGTGTCGTATGGTCCATGATTTATAGCGTTACTTCAGTCCACTTTATGAGACAGGAGAACCGTCAGTTCACAATAACTGACTGTAGCCCAACTGTTGGATGGTGGACCTTCTCAGTAGACCTTCTCAATGACCAAACAGATGGGCTACACTCAGCAACCTACGCACCTATATGGTAGGGATTGCTCATAAAGTGGACAGAGAGTGTAGATACCAGGTAGGTGTTTCTAATAAACTGGCCACTCAGGTTATATTGAGTGAGTATGTCCTGCTGTGGCCTGGTTGACCCGTACAGGGTTGGCTATCGGATTATTGTCTAATCCCATTCTCTCAGCCGCCGTTAATCCCACAATGTCCCGCCTCCGCCTGCCTGGTGCCACCATCAGTGTCGAATGCGGTGGAGGTAGCGTTCTGGATCCTTCTCCGCAGCACCGTTTCGGCTCCAACCACCCCGTGCCTCCGCCTCTTCTTCATACAGGATGTCCCCAGAGTCGCGTGACCCAGCCTTGAGAGGGTCCTGCCCCCCGCAAGCTCCCAAAGCAGCGTCTTCATCATCAGCTGTGGCCTCGGATGATTGTCCAGGTGACCGGTCTCTGAATCTAACGGAACATGGAAGTAAAACAGGGACACTTAAAAAAAAAAAAAAAAAAACACGACTTCACATGTATGACTACACTGAATGGTCAGAAGTATTGGGACACCTGCTCATTCTTCTGAAATCAAGGGTATTAAAAAGTTGGTTCTGCCTTTGTTGGAGTAACTGTCTCTACTGTCCAGGGAGGAAAGCTTTCTACTTGATTTTGGAGGAGCATTGCTGTGAGGATTTGGTTGAGAAACCAGGATGTTGGATGATGATGATCACCACCCCACCACATCATCCCCAACTCATCCTAAATGTACTGAATGCAGCACCACCATCATTCTCCATTCTCCAGACAGTCCAGACAGACAGTACTTCTTTACGGGGCCTAGACAACGTTGGTTGACCGGCTTAACTACTAGCTTGGATAAGCTGGTCAACCATCTTAACCAGCTTGCTTACCAGTACAGGGCATGTTTTCGGGTGGATGACCGGCCTGTCGACCAGCTTGTCAACCCCCTTGGCCATCAAAGACTAGCCAAAACCTTCTAAAACCAGCTATGAGCATCAAGCAGCATAAGTGGGCCACCTTATAGACACTGTTGATGGGTTGACTTTCCCAATCCTTCAGGCTGTCTCATGATATTTTATTTAGGCTTGAAGAATGGAAGCTAGAATGGAGATAAGAGTTGTTAACACTATAAGGACAAATGTTTGTGGACACCTCTACTAATGCATACATTCAGCTACTTTAAGTTGCACCCATTGCTGACACAGATGTACAAATGCACACACACACAAAGCTTGTCTAGTCCCTGTACAGAAGTACCGCCAATAGAATAGGACTCTCTGGAGCAGATCAATTAGGTGACCCTAGTGGCACCATACTGCTTAATGCCAGGCGTGGGCTAGAGGGGTATAAAGACCCCCAGCATTGAGAAGCTGTGGAGCAGTGAAACAGTGTTCTCTGGAATGACGGAGGGGCTTCATCCAGTAGTTTGGGAAGTTAGGATGAGGTGGGATGGCGATCATCATCCAACATCTTTACCTGCCTAACGCTCTTGTCCTTGAATGCAATCGAATCCTCACTGCAATGCTCCTCCAAAATCTAGTAGAAAGTCTTCTTAGCTGGACAGCAGAGACAGTTATGCCAACAAAAGCAGGATCAACTCTTTTTTAATACCCTTGTTTTAGAAGAAGCAATGAATTAGCAAGTGTCCAAATACTTCTGTCCGTATAGTGTAGCTATAGGTCTATGGCCGGAGTCATTTTAAAGAGGGTTTTAAAAGGGACGTTTTCAAGAATTCTTTATAATGCAGTGTTTGAGGGGTCAACACAAGTCATTCAGAGTGGTTTGTTCTGGTATAGTATTAAAACATACCAACACCAGTGAATCTACACACGTATTCTGAGTTTTATCTCCTCTCCAACATGACTAGCTTTTAGAGAATAAGCCATTTTCATGGCATCAGACATCAGTGTAAATGTTACTGCTATATCAAATACTTTAGCTTTACTGTAGCTTTTAGAGTCTCAGTTTCTTTAGAGTGGAGCATTTCACACCAAACCCACTCTAAATG
Organism: Salminus brasiliensis; assembly: GCF_030463535.1. Lineage (NCBI taxonomy): Eukaryota > Metazoa > Chordata > Actinopteri > Characiformes > Bryconidae > Salminus > Salminus brasiliensis. Next base: position 31,156,810 of record NC_132892.1, read on the forward strand.
ACTTTGTTTACATCTGAACCACTTAATTATGCAGAAGCTGAAATATGTGGACTTCCCCTTTAAGGTAAGATGGAGTACAGATATGTCAGCTGGATGAACGTTCTGATAGGCTGCTGTTCTGTTGTGAAAGCAAGAGATCAGGAGCCCGATCTGTTTGGACAAGTGTCAAATACAGGTCACAGATTTAAGACACATTTTGATATTTACATTTTAAGACTTAGTTATGTATTAACCACTGATTTTTTTATTGGCTATAAATTATTCAGTGTCCACTACTAATTATTCCATATATACTCTGAATCATTCAGTCTCCACTATCAATTATTCAGTCTCCACTATCAATCATTCAGTCTCCACAATGATTCATTCGGTATCCACTATCCACTATGAATCATTCAGTGTACACAATAAATCATTCAGGGTCTACTATGAATCCTTCAGTATCCACTATGAATCCTTCAGTATCCACTATATACTATGAATCCTTCAGTATCCACTATGAATCCTTCAGTAGCCACTATCCACTATTAATTGTTCATTATCCACTATCCACTATGAATCCTTCAGTAGCCACTATGAATCCTTCAGTAGCCTACTATGAATCCTTCAGTAGCCTACTATGAATCCTTCAGTAGCCTACTATGAATCCTTCAGTATCCACTATGAATCCTTTAGTATCCACTATGAATCCTTCAGTATCCACTATATACTATGAATTATTCAGTATCCACTATGAATCCTTCAGTATCCACTATATACTATGAATTATTCAGTATCCACTATCCACTATGAATCCTTCAGTATCCACTATGAATCCTTCAGTAGCCACTATCCACTATTAATTGTTCATTATCCACTATCCACTATGAAACCTTCAGTAGCCACTATGAAACCTTCAGTAGCCACTATGAAACCTTCAGTAGCCACTATGAATCCTTCAGTAGCCACTATGAATCCTTCAGTAGCCACTATGAATCCTTCAGGGTCTACTATGAATCATTTAGTATCCACTATCCACTATGAATCCTTCAGTATCCACTGTGAATCCTTCAGTGTCCACTGTGAATCCTTCAGAGTCCACTGTGAATCCTTCAGAGTCCACTGTGAATCCTTCAGGATCCACTATGAATCACTGAGTGTTTACTATGAGACTAATATGTACTGTATGTTGTTTGAGTGTGAGGAGCTGTGGGCCTACATATGGGCCTTTAGGGCTTAAAGGGTTAAGAAAATCAGATGTGGGCCACTTAGGCCTGCAGTGTGAGCAGTGTGTCCCTTAGTAAGGACAGCTCTAATGCAAGGACTCTCTCTCTGCCAGTGTCTCTCTGCCAGTGTCTCTCTGCCAGTGTCTCTCTGCCAGTGTCTCTCTGCCAGTGTCTCTCTGCCAGTGTCTCACCTGGAGTGTCCAAACGCCCGAACCCCTCTGGTGGTCGAGACAACGTCACTGCGATGAGGTTCTGCACGGATTCCGCTGCGGTTTCGGGCCCGGACCCTTAAACCCACCAGTGCCTGCGCCAGCCTTTCTTCATCTTCTCCTTCATCTTCTTCTTGCCCGCCGTCCTCCCCCTCCCCCTGCCCCGTTCTCCAGTCGCCCCACACCATTCGCGCCCGTTGCTCAGCATCCGGTTCTCCAGCCGAGCGGAACAGACGCCGCAGCTGCCGCAGGTTCACACCCTGGAAGATGTTGGCTGAGCCGGACTTGCGGATGCGACGCTCAGAGGCTGTGGGCCGGCAGAACGTGGGCTGGGACGGGCCGGGCAGGGCCGGGGGTGCAGCTGCGACATCCTCCATCTTCAGCACCTCTGAGGGGTCAAAAGAGAAGGTAAATGAACAAAGTTAGACAGCCTTTTCCAAACTAGCCTCTTACCATGAATGCGTGAGTGCTCTACAGTGGAAGGCGGAAACCTGGTTACCATGGTTACAGACCTGCACGTTGTAGCTGAGCTGTCATCATGGTCTGCATTGAATTTTATTTCTAAATGTATGCGTGCATGGAGAGAACACTACCACTACCAGCTCCCACCCCAAAAATAAAGGTCCTGCAAAGGGTTCTTTGTAGAACAACCAATAGGGGAACCATGTTGGGTTCTATAAAGAACCATTTCTGTGAATAACCTATAAATTGGTAAAGAACTTCTTTAAACCTTTATAAAGTTCTACCCACATACACTATATGGACAAAAGTATTGGGACACCACCTTTTTCCTTCTAAAATGCATCATCCCCAACTCATCCCAAAAGTACTGGATTTGGGTTGGGTTAAAAAAAAACAAAAAAAAAAAAAAAACAGGATACGCAAGCTTATCTGAGCATCACGGCCCCTCATTACGGATTTTCCAGACGCCAAAGCACTGATAATGCTGGGAAATGTGGGTTTTCTTCAGATTTATCATATTTAGGCCATACATTAGCTCATGCAGACAACCACAGAAGCCGTTTAGCAGCTTTATAGCCAACTGCCTTATTGCAGTGTGTGTGTGTGTGTGTGTGCGCAGCCACTGGAAGGGTAGACGTCAGTGGAAACATCTCATTAAGATCGTCCTGCAGCATCACTAATCATTAACCTACTGACCTAGACACAGTGCCAAAGCCTTTTGCCTGGAAAACAACAAGTCAAGCCCAAGATTAATGCTTCCCCCTAAAACCACACACACACACACACACACACACACACACACACAGTCTGCTGGCCCTCATGTGACCGTGTCTGCCTGCACCGAAACCAAGAACATTCACTATTCCAGAAGAGAATCCAAAACTGGAAAAATGAAAACACATGAATGAAATATGAATCTGATACATTTTGCTATCGTGGTACAGAACATGCTTTTATGAGTGTATCGTGGATATCGTCAGTACTTAAAGAGCACTGATTAACTGCACCTTTCATTATAAAAAGTGTCATTAGTATTATGTAATTCAGTGGAGTGAAGCATAATTGAGTTAAAACCATGGTATTCAGTATGGAAGAGCATTTGGAATGCAGTTTTAAAAGAAATTACGCTGTTGGTACATTTTTGTCTACATAAAAAATAAACTAAACTAAAATAAACAAAATATTGAGATAAATATCGTAAAAAAATGTCTTTAAATATCGTGATATAAAACTGTAAATATAATAAATGTGACATGATTTTGGACTTAACTACAACAGCTCGAAGATCCTGACGATTGGTTTGGGCGTCACGTCATCAGTAACACAGAAACCCCCACGTCACACAAAGCCAACAATTTACATACACGATACGGACAAAAGTATTGGGACACCTGCTCATTCACTGTTTTATCCTGCTTTTGTTGGGGTAACCGTCTCCACGGTCCAGTAAAGAAGGCCTTCTCCTAGATTTTGGAGCTGGAGCACTGCTGTGAGGACCAAAGCCTTCTGGAGCTCCACCATCCATCATGCCAGAGAACACAGTTAGTCTTCCACTGCTCCACAGCTTCTCAATGCTGGGGGGCTTTATTATACCCCTCTATCCCACGCCTGGCATTATTAGGCAGCATGGAGCCAATAGGGTTACAATAATCTGCTCCAGAGAGTCCTATTCTACTGGCAGTACTTCTTCTCTACAGGGACTAGACTACAAGCTGTGTGTGCTTGTCGTCTCGTAGCTGAAGGCATCCATTAGAAGAGGCGTCCACAAACTTACAAAGGGGAACTAAACCTTCCCCTCTTTTTTTTTTTGTATGTGCACCCATTGCTGACCCAGATGTGCAAATGCACACACACACACACACACACACACACACACACACACACACACACACACACAGTACTGCCAATAGAATAGGACTCTCTGGAGCAGATAGGAAGGGGTATACGAAGCTGTGGAGCAGTGGAAGACTCACTGTGCTCTCTCTCACTGTGTTCTCCACCCAGTACTTCTGGGATAAGCTGATGAGTCTTCCTCTCTGGACAGTAGAGACAGCTACTCCAACAAAAGCAGGATCAGCTCTTTTAGTAGCCTTGATTTCAGAAGGAACAGTGAATAAGCAGGTGTCCCAATACTTCTGGCCACATAGTGTGTATGTAGTACAAGACATGTATGCTTTGATTTGATCCAAATACTTATTGCATATGATAACATCTATCCAACACACACACACACACACACACACACACACACACACACACACACACACTGCAGCCTGCAAGCTACAAGTCTGGGGTCCCTGCAGCCCCACATGACACGTCATACCTCTACCTACTTGTTTGTGGAGTCACAAATGAAGCTGCATCGCTTAATTAAACGATGCATGCATGCATACACACACACACACACACACACGCACACACACTCCACAGTCCTGCCACTGCATGCGCGAGCCTGCATGCTGACCTGTGCTCCATTTAACTGGCTAAACTACGGTCTGCCTAATCATCCACCGACCAGCTAAAAACACACACCCCAGCCCACCTTCCCGTCCTGTGCGCGGATGATAATCCTCCTTAACTCCTCGGAATCATCTGTGGGCTGATCTATTCGCCTGTAAAGCTCCCAAACGTGCGGAGTTTCACACGATCGCTGTGCTTCTGCCTCGCCGGGCGACAAAAACACACAGTAGTTTCGCTATGTACACGCACAGCACGGCGCTGGCCAATGGGAGAGCTCGGTTCGACGCTAAGGCCCGCCTTTTGCGCGGGTCTGCCCAATCGGAGCGGAGCTGCGTGAAAAAAAGAGAAAATCGCGGTGTCGTTTTTCATTGACGTCAATGCTGTTGTTCGGCGCAGTGTGCGAGAACGTCAGAGCCGTTTTGGGAGGGTAGAGACACGGACAAAACCACGTATCTGATGAAATACTTGTTTTTAAGTAGGTTAAACAGGTTTAAACGCTTCTAATTAGACTTTGCTAAGCATTTTTGTTTTCAACGAGCTGCCAAGGACACGAAGTAGAGCCTAAATGGTTGTTTATCTCATTAAATAAAGCAATAAAACGTTATAAATGCTGATATAACTGCAATAAAATCCTGTATAAGCTTCGTTTAACAGTCCAAAAAAACACCCTCGTCTCCTTATAGGTTATGCAAGGTCATGTGCTAACGAGAAGCACCGCCAGGTGGCACTGTGGTGTCCACTCTATATAGTCAACAGACTGTATAGAGAATTACTAACAGTAGGTGAATCCCCTTAGAGATACACAACATTTAGAATATAGAGATACACCCCCACGAAGAAGGGTATAGGGCGTGGAAGTGGCTGAGCTCCATCCAATACCTTTGCGATGGACTAGGACTAGGAATAGGACTAGGAGTGGAGTTCGTGATCCAGAACTAATCATCCTTCATCAGTACCTGACCTCACTAATGCTCTTGCCTTGACCCGAAACGCATCAGATCCTCACAGCAGTGATACGGCATCTAGCGTAAAGCCTTCCCAGAAGAGTAGGAGCTGTTACTGGAGCAAATGCCAGACAGACCATCTTCCCTGTTCCATCTTACCCTTGATTTTGGAAATGCAGTGCATTCTGGTAGTCCCTGTAAGGCAGGAGGGAGGATTAAACAGGGTGATCTCATTATTTTTGCCTGGAGGCTCAAGGTTGACTAATGGTTCGTTCAGACGGTTATATCTCCTTTCTGGAACAGGGAGCTTTAATTCAGATCAGCTGACACGTCAGGCGCCAGGTCACAGTCTAACATGTTTATGACATTAATAACTTTAAGGGTTATGTGGTGATACTGAGATATGATTTACTGCTGATTAGGTGAAGCGCAGGCCTTTAATGCCCGGCATGTTTCATCACTGGCTGTGTGGTTCGGTAGCATGAAAACATTCAAAGATCAAGCACAAGCAACTCGACAAGCTTTCCGACCTAAATTCACTCAGATGAATCATAAATATGATGAAAAGTGGCTGCGGTTGGCTACTGCCAAACTGCTCACATTGGTGACACTGGGACACACACATGATTGGTGTTTATTTAGGTTTGCAGTCAGGCTTTTTTAGGCTGTGGCCAATCAGCTGTGATGGGAAGCAGTTTTACCAATGGTTGATGTAGATGCAGGTACATGTAGAACAACAGTAGCGATGAGAAGGTGGGACTTGAGCAGTTTGACCAATGGTTGATGTAGATGCAGGTACATGTAGAACAATAGTAGCGATGAGAAGGTGGGACTTGAGCAGTTTGACCAATGGTTGATGTAGATGCAGGTACATGTAGAACAATAGTAGCGATGAGAAGGTGGGACTTGAGCAGTTTGACCAATGGTTGATGTAGATGCAGGTACATGTAGACCAATAGTAGCTGTGAGAAGGCGGGATTTGAGCAGTTTGACCAATGGTTTATGTAGATGCAGGTACATGTAGACCAATAGTAGTGGTAAGAAGGTGGGATTTGAGCAGTTTGACCAATGGTTGATGTAGATGCAGGTACATGTAGACCAATAGTAGCTGTGAGAAGGTGGGATTTGAGCAGTTTGACCAATGGTTGATGTAGATGCAGGTACATGTAGACCAATAGTAGCTGTGAGAAGGCGGGATTTGAGCAGTTTGACCAATGGTTTATGTAGATGCAGGTACATGTAGACCAATAGTAGCGATGAGAAGGCGGGATTTGAGCAGTTTGACCAATGGTTGATGTAGATGCAGGTACATGTAGAGCAATAGTAGCTGTGAGAAGGTGGGATTTGAGCAGTTTGACCAATGGTTGATGTAGATGCAGGTACATGTAGAGCAATAGTAGCGGTGAGAAGGCGGGATTTGAGCAGTTTGACCAATGGTTGATGTAGATGCAGGTACATGTAGACCAATAGTAGCGGTGAGAAGGCAGGACCTAAGCAGATTTAAGTGTTTAAAGCTGTAAAAACCTGCATACTGATCGTGTGGTGACTGTAGAAGCAAATGCTGATGTGAAATCAATGAGAAATCCCGATCAGGCACATTTATTACATCCCACAAGGAGGATACGTCCAGGAATAAGAGGACATATGGCCACAGTGTAGTATGTTTCTGATGATGCTGTGTATGGAAACGTTAATAATAATATAAAATATTCACATGTTAACTGGCCAATTTCTGTCGTGTTTGTTAATGTAAATGTATTAGGGGCAGTGGTTAGAGCTCCAGACTCCTAATGACAGGGTTGTGGGTTCAATGCCCGGGCTCAACAGGTTGCCACTGTTGCCACTTTGCCCTTCCATTCATTCGGCTGTGTGTTTCCTACCACACTGTACATAGTACAGTGACAAATACATGCACCTTAACTTTTTTACTTTATAGTAAAACTTTACAATGGTTACACCGTGCCTTTAAATCCTCTGGGACCAAAGCAGTCAGTCACATATTATTAGAGAAATGAAATTCACATCGTTTTAAAGGTCTAAATTCTACATTTTCCACATGTACACTATCTTCACAAAAGTTTTGGGACACCTGCTTATTCACTGTTTCTTCCGAAATCAAGGTTATTAAGAAGAGTCTCCTGCTTTTGTTGGAGTAACTGTCTATACTGTCCTTGGAGGAAGACTTTTTGCAAGATTTTGGAGCTGGAGCATTGCTGTGAGGATTTGATTGTATTCGTTAGTGAGGTCAGAATGTTGGATGATCACCTTCCCACTTCATCGTCCCAAATGTACTGGATGGAGCTCCAGAGGACACAGTTCTTCCACTGCTCCACAGCTTCTCAATGCTGGGGGGCTTTACACCCCCCTCTAGCCCACGCCTGGGATTATTAGGCAGCATGGTGCCAATAGGATCAAGATGTTTATTATCTGCTCCAGAGAGTCCTAATCTATTGGCAGTAGTTCTTCTCTACAGGGACTAGACAGTCTGTGTACATCTGTGTTAGAAATGGGTGCAACCTAAAGTAGCTGAATGCATTCATTAGAAGGGGTGTCCACAAACATTTGGACATATAGTGTATATCTTTATTAGAAGACAGACTGGACACTCAGCTTTTATTTTAATATCATTTATACATGCAGTTTAGATACCGGACAACAGAGAGCTTAGCAATTCCTTTAATGTACAGTAAATAAATGAGCTCAGAATGGCATTGTGTCTTAACATTGAGCAGATATCTCAGACCCATCAATGTTTGACTCCACCTGATTCCACCTGGGACCCCCTCAAACGTCTGTGTTTATTAGCTCGGGGTCATGGGCGCTCGCCTAGGGCCTAATATCTCAGTTCTGCAGTATCAGCAGCGTCATCACTGTTTCATCAGCTGCTGGTGACAGACAGGGACTGCAGGGGTGTTCTGTTAATGCAGCTGCAACCATGTAAAAGAGCAGATTCAGCGACCTTCAGAGTCTGTCCGTTCCTCACTCAACACTCTGAACTTGACCCTGAGCGAGTTTACATGCACAAAATAATCTGATCACTGCAAAAATAATCAATAATGCCATTATCACATTCACAAGCACTTAAATCGTCTGATAGTGAGAATAACTTTATGTATGTGGAATGAGGATTTCACCTTGGTGGGACTTTCCCTAATTCAATTAATCAATCAATCCATAAATAAAACTCAGACAATCGCTAAATCCACCAAATAACCAACCAATAAATCAATCAACACAGACAATCAATCAACTCAGGAAGTTAACTCAATCAACACAGACAATCAATCAACTCAGGAAGTTAACTCAATCAACTGAGACAATCAATCAACTCAGGAAGTTAACTCAATCAACTGAGACAATCAATCAACTCAGGAAGTTAACTCAATCAACACAGACAGTCAATCAACTCAGGAAGTTAACTCAATCAACACAGACAATCAATCAACTCAGGAAGTTAACTCAATCAACTGAGACAATCAATCAACTCAGGAAGTTAACTCAATCAACACAGACAGTCAATCAACTCAGGAAGTTAACTCAATCAACTGAGACAATCAATCAACTCAGGAAGTTAACTCAATCAACTGAGACAATCAATCGACTCAGGAAGTTAACTCAATCAACACAGACAATCAATCAACTCAGGAAGTTAACTCAATCAACACAGACAATCAATCAACTCAGGAAGTTAACTCAATCAACTGATACAATCAATCCACTCAGGAAATCAATCAATTTATGCAATCAATCAACTAAGCCAATCAACCATTAACATCAGAAAAACAATCAACCAACTTAGACAATCAATAAAGCAAGCAAGTAATCAATCAACTCGAACAATCAAGCAATCAATAAACTCAGGAAGTTAACTAAATCAACTTAGACAATCAACTCAGACAATCAATACACTGAGGCAATCAATTAACTCAGGCAACAAATCAATCAACTCAGAAAAACAATTAATCAATCAATCAACCAACTCAGACATTAAATAAATCAAGCAAGCAATTAATCAACTCAAACAATCAAGCAATCAACCCAAACAACCAAGTAATCAATCAACTAAGGCAATCAATCAACTCAGAAAACAATTAATTAATCAATCAACCAACTCAGGCAAGCAATCATTCAAGCAAGCAATTAGTCAACTCAAACAATCAAGCAATCAACTCAAACAATCAAGCAATCAATAAACTCAGGCACTCAACCCGGACAATCAACTCAGACAATCAATCAATTCAAACAATCAAACAATCAATAAACTTAGGTAATCAACTCAGTCTATCAACGAAGACAACCAAGCAATCAATAAACTCAGTCAACTCAGACAGTCAATTAACCCAATCAATTAACTCAGACAATCAATGAACTCAAATTTAAAATTCATCTTGAGTTAGGTAGGTTCAGAAGGTTCTTGCACGGTGGGTCTCTCTCCACTGTGAACAGGATGTCTTGGATATTATGGGATATCTTGATCATCATAGGATCTTCCTTCAAACATCATCTATCCATGGCACCTCGTCAGGCAACCTTTCACACAGATATTGGACTTGAACTTCATGGCTAGCAACAAGCCTCGTATAACAGATCCATTCATCCTGCATCAGCTCCTCCGGTCACTAGAGGGCAGTGCTCACATGTTCTACAAGTTCTGCTTCAGCTTCAGGCTGAAAAACCAACGTCAGAGAATCTTAACATGTGATTAAGAGAGAGAGAGGAACTAAAGCAGAGCCACAGAGCCAGAGCCACGGTCATGCTGCTCCATCAGCATGGTCATGCTGGTCATGCTGGTCCATCAGCATGGTCATGCTGGTCATGCTGGTCCATCAGCATGGTCATTTGTCAACCCCATTTGACCCCATTAATAATATACCTAGTAAAGGCCGGTACTCACTTGGCCTGGTGTTTGGACCCCTGGAGGTGGGCGTGGTACTGTTCTACAGAGTTCAGAGACACTGTACACACACTGCAGGAGTAACTGCCTCTCACACCTGCGGGTCAACACACACACACACACACACACACACACACACTATTTATTACTGCCCCCATAAGTGTGTACTTCTGTCTTCTGTATGAGTGTGTGTTATACACTATTGGGATAGTGTGAGTGGTCTAGGCCTTTGACCTGTGGTTGCCATGGTGTCCGGTGCCAGGTGTCCGGTGAGTTGCCGTAGTAACTGTGCTCTGGCTGTGTTCCTGCTGTGTTTCTTCCCTCTGTAGTGCTGTCGGGCCATCAGAGGGTTATTAAAGCATGCTCCACACAGACAGCAGAAACGCACCTCCTCCTCCTCTGCTGTGCTGCTACTGGACCGGGGAGGGGGCGGGGCTACAGGAGAATCAGAGATGAAGGTGGTCCCAGGGGTGGAGTCTGCTAAAAACAAGGCACAAGTAAACAACAGATGTGTTTATTATTGTATGAAGTATTTTTAATTATTCAGCAACTGCTGTAAAACTAAACATGATATATATATATATATATACATATATATGTATATAAATTATTTAGTGTGTACTAAAATTTATTTGGTACGTCGTATAACATTTTCAGTTCCTAATATAATAATTTCAGTATATACTATAAATGATTAACTAAATATGCTATAAATAAATATGCTATGAATTATTCACTAACTACCATAAAGTACCATGAAGTATTCAACTGTCAATTATTTGGTGTCTACTATAAATTATTCAGTATTTGCTATGAATTATTTAGCATCTACTATAAATTATTCTGTATTTATTATACATTATTTAGTACCTACCTAAGAATCTACTACAAATTATTTAATATCTACTATTAATTATTCAGTAACTTTATTTAATATCTACAACAAAATATTTAGTAACTAGGAGATTCCTTTCAGAATACACTAAAACTTATTCAGTTATTACTTTAAATAATTCAGTACCTACTACAGATGATTCAGTATCTACTGTAAATTATTCAGTATCTACCGTAAATGATTCAGTACCTATTATAAATTATTCAGTATCTACTGTAAAATATTCAGTACCTACTACAGATTATTTAGTATCCACAGTGAATTATTCAGTATCTACTGTAAATTATTCAGTATCTACTATAAATGATTCAGTACCTATTATCAATTATTCAGTATCTACTGTAAAACCTTCAGTGCCTACTACAGATTGTTATGCAGTACCCTCTATCAATTATTCAGCATCTATTATAAAATATGCAATACCATCTACAGATGATTCAGTATCTACTGTAAATTATTCAGTATCTACTATAAATGATTCAGTCTCTACCATAAATGATTCAGTACCTATTATCAATTGTTCAGCATCTATTATAAAATATTCAGTACCTACTACAGATGATTCAGTATCTACTGTAAATTATTCAGTATCTATTGTAAATGATTCAGTACCTATTATAAATTATTCAGTATCTACTGTAAAATATTCAGTACCATCTACAGATCATTCAGTATCCACAGTGAATTATTCAGTATCTACTGTAAATTATTCAGTACCTATTATCAATTATTCAGTATCTACTGTAAAACCTTCAGTGCCTACTACAGATTGTTATGCAGTACCCTCTATCAATTATTCAGCATCTATTATAAAATATGCAATACCATCTACAGATGATTCAGTATCTACTGTAAATTATTCAGTATCTACTATAAATGATTCTGTCTCTACCGTAAATGATTCAGTACCTATTATCAATTATTCAGCATCTATTATAAAATATTCAGTACCTACTACAGATGATTCAGTATCTACTGTAAATTATTCAGTATCTATTATAAATGATTCAGTACCTATTATAAATTATTCAGTATCTACTGTAAAATATTCAGTACCATCTACAGATCATTCAGTATCCACAGTGAATTATTCAGTATCTACTGTAAATTATTCAGTACCTACTATAAATGATTCAGTACCTATTATCAATTATTCAGCATCTATTATAAAATATGCAATACCATCTACAGATGATTCAGTATCTACTGTAAATTATTCAGTATCTACTATAAATGATTCTGTCTCTACCATAAATGATTCAGTACCTATTATCAATTGTTCAGCATCTATTATAAAATATTCAGTACCTACTACAGATGATTCAGTATCTACTGTAAATTATTCAGTATCTATTATAAATGATTCAGTACCTATTATAAATTATTCAGTATCTACTGTAAAATATTCAGTACCATCTACAGATCATTCAGTATCTACTGTAAATTATTCAGTATCTATTATAAATGATTCAGTACCTATTATCAATTGTTCAGCATCTATTATAAAATATTCAGTACCTACTACAGATGGTTCAGTATCTACTATACATTATTAATTACCTACCATAAATTGTTCATTACCTATTATCAATTATTCAGTATCTACTACACACTACACACTTGTACTGGTAATGGCAGTGAGTAACCGATCTATCCAGGTTCGGCCTACAAATGAGGTCTTTTGCAGCTCAGTTGTTAAGTTGGACAGATTTTCTTAAATCTATTAGAATTTGTAGCACTCCGCTGTGTTGTGGTCTGTAAAGTCTCTCCAAGTTGGCAACTGTGTTTACTAAACCCACACATTATAGAACAGAGCAAACTGACGGCTGGGGTAGTCTGTGGTGAGGCTGTTGTCCAGGGCTGGGGTGTCTTCTTTATCTGCTAGGAAACAGAGAACAGACATCTGGCCCACTGCCTGCTCTGCTCCGCAGTACCTGTGTGCTGGTGCCGGGTGCTCTCTGCCTCCCCCTGCACCAGCCGAACTCTCTTGGCGTGTATTTTGCCGCGGTAATGCGACTGAGCCACCACCGGAGAGGTGAAGAACATGTTACACAGAGTACAGCACTTATTAACATCCACCTCTTCTGTACTGTCCTGAGAGAGAGAGAGAGAGAGAGAGAGAGAGAGAGTTACTACCACACTGATATCCACAGGATTCGGTATGGACAAAAGTATTGGGACACCTGCTCATTAACTGTTTCTTCTGAAATCAATGGTCTTAAAAAGAGTTTCTCCTGCTTTTGGTGGAGTGACTGTCTCTACTGAGGGGGGAGTGTATGAGCCGATGTGTCAAATCACACACACACACACACACACACACACACACACACCTGAAAACACTCAGGATGAGGACAATGTCTCTCAGGCTCAGGTGTGATTTGGACCCACTGAGACTTTGTGGGGGAACTGTCAATCATTTTGTACCCTGTTAGCCTCCCTGAGGGCAGCCATGCTAACAGTAAAAACAACATCCAGCTCGTAGCTCCAGGCTAACCAATGCTCCCCACACAAGCTTCAGTCCACAGGCACAGCGCAGCGAGAGCAGTGAAGACAGCAGCTTTCTCAAAACCCAAAAACTTTTCACTGACTGAAGACCCTCATGGGCCCTGCAGGAAGCTGCAAGAACGTCCTAAATGATAAATAATATAGTCTAATTATGGAATTATAGTATTTGTATTATACAGTAGTAAACACATCATTTTATCACCATGTTTTAAAAATGAGGCATTCCAGATAATACCTTTATTATTTAAATGTATTTATTTAAATGTACCTAGTAAAGGCTGGTACTCATTTGGCCTGATGTTTGGACCCCTGGAGGTGGGCGTGGTACTGTTACATATAATTATTTACATTTATTTATTATTTAAATATTGCACAAAGATAACACAAGTAAACACAAAATGTCGTTGAAGGTTAAATGAAGGTTTTTATTATTAAGGGGAAAAAATCCAAACCTGTGTGAAAGAGTGATTGTCCACTAAACCTAATACCTGGTTGGGCCACCCTTAGCAGCAACTACTGCAATCAAGTGTTTGTGATAACTTGCAATGAGTCTTATACAGCGCTGTGGGAGAATTTTTTGCCCACTCCTCTTTGTAGAATGATTGTAATTCAGCCACACTGGAGGGTTTTTGAGCATTAACCACATTTTTAAAGTCATGCCACAGCAGCTGAATCAGATTCAGGTCAGGACTTTGACTAGGCCACTTGCTGGTGTGTTTTGGGTCATTGTCCTGCTGCAGAACCCAAATGCGCTTCAGCTTGAGGTCTCGAACAGATGGCCAGACATTCTCCTTCAGGATGTTTTTGGTAGTCAGTAGAAGTCTTCCAGGTCCTGAAGCACAGTGTCATGTAGGTTTGGACCCCCCCCCCCTAATAATAAAAACCTTCATTTAAAACTGCATTTTGTGTTTAATTGTTATCTTTGTGTCATGTTTAAATTTGTTTGATGATCTGAAACATTTAAGCGCAACAAACTTGTAAAAATGTAACTTAATGGCATTAATATCGCAACAATATTCTGTGATTAATTCATTCTGATTATTCACGAGTTAAAATGCTAGCTAGCACCTCCTTGAATTTTTGGGCGGGAGAACAAGTAAACGTGCCTAATAAAACATCTGGGGTTTTTTTCTTTTAATATCTGAGTGAAGTTTAGAGAATTTTAGCTCCAACACAAAAGCTTTAACAGAGAAAAAGCTTCACCAACTTTTTGAGAGATACATGAATGATCAGTGATTGGGAAGAGACTAGGAAGAGCAGCAATGTGTGTGTGTGTAAATATATATATATATATATATATATATATATATATATATATATATAAAAGAATGAGAGTTATTAGTTATGAGATTGAATCTATTTTCCAGCATTAATAAAGTGTAATCTACCCTCTAAACTCAACAGTAGGGACGCTGCGTTTACATCGCTAAGTAAAAGCGCTAATCCGTCACTAGCCTCTGTAACGAGAGAGATAGAGGCCTACGGGAGGAAGTTGGGGCCCAACTAAGATTATTAATTTGCATTAAAAAGAAAGGTTAACACATTAAAGTTCGCAAATTAATCAATAAATATAAATATATATATATAACGTGTCTCAATAATGTACATGCACACACACACACATGCGCTCTTACAGGGTTGTCTGGTCTGAGGCGTTTGGAGGGTGGGCCGCCGTCCTCAGGGTGCAACATGTAGAACAAACGGACTTTACTGGCATGCTTCTTACTCTGCAACACACACACACACACACACATTTATTTAGGCAAACCACTGATAAATTATTATTATTTACAATGGAGAACACACACACCATGGTGTTAATTCTGGGTATAAAATAGTTAAACACACAACAAATCTGGTCGATCTGCCAAGATCTGGGCTTGCGAGGCTAATTTAGCTAGCTAGCTAGCTAACAACTCATGGAAGCCTATACCCCGCCAACTAGCATGTTGCTAACTGCATGTGTAAATGATCACACACTCTCCTCAAACCCCGTGGAGGTGTTCAGTCATCTCTAATAGACTTGCTTCTGTGGTTTCTGACACTGTAGGACTCTATCTAGAACTGCTATCTAGAACCATGGACTACAGTGGGGAATACGCAACACACTAAAACCCAGAGGACAGACAGTCCGAGTGTGTGTCTGACCCGGTAGTGTGCGATGCGCTGTGACGGGGAGATGAGCTGAGCGTTACAGATGCTGCAGTACGTCTCTGTGAGCAGAACACCCTCACACACTCCCGCAGACTTCATCTGGAGAGCACAGGTGAAGGTTATCAGGTGCATGCAGGGGGTTTACAGCCAGGCTTATTGTTCTTATAGCTTCACCAGTGGTCATCACCATTACACACAAAACCTACACAAACAAGTTCAATGGCTATAAATGTGTTGTAGGCATGGTGACCCCTGGTGACCCCATTCACCACCAGGTAAAGAAAGCTGAACTGGTAAGTTTCTCTACAGTGAACCACTACAGTCTCCCATCAGTCCTGCAAATCTACATGCTACTGTAAATACATTAGCATAATAACTCAATATTAGTATTATACCAGTATATATATATATATATATATCAGTAATCCATTAAATCTGGTTCCCTTAAGGACATTTAGTGTGTGGATAATGTGAATATAAATATATTTTTATAAATAATTGTTTCTGTTGATAAAATAATTAAAATGATTTCTTTTCTTTACTGTTTATATTAACACTTGTTTTTTATTTGATAAAAATTCAATAATTTAAAAAGTTATTTTAAATCATATTTTTTTTATTATTATCATTTTTTGGATCCAATTTTAGAGCCATCTACCCAACTCACTCAGTTGTTAGTACCCCGTACCCCCATCACTGGGACAGGGACTCATGCAGGCCTCTTCCCTCATATACATCGGCCAGCAGATGCCTGTGCCTGCCAGCTAATTGTGTTCTCTTAGGCTCTAATTATTATTATTATTGTTGTTATTATCATTATTATTATTATTATTGTTGTCAATAATAATCATAATAAAAACTCGTTATTATTCTCACAACCCATGCAATATGAGTTGTTTTTTTTTAAATCAAAGATTTAATTAAGTTTTTAAGTATTATTTAATTGAACACATTAACAATCCCAGGGTCTATCGAACATTCCAGGTGGGTCCAAACATTGATTACACACTTTAATACCTTATTAATTAATCAGTCCGCTGGTTTGCACTGCGGTCACTGTAGTTAAGGAATGATGGGTCTAACCTCTTACACTGTGACCTGTGCTCACTCTATATGGTGACTCTACATTAGACTCTACATAAAGACTGTAAACCCGTCTTACCTTTCGCTGTCTTCTTCACACTCACTTCACTACACACACATCTCCTCCCTCCTCTCTGATGCACACACACACACACACACACACACACAGCACTCGTAGTTGGAAAATTAAATTATAATGAAGAAGCTGCTCGTGTTTCACATGTTGCTCTCCTCTATAACACGGCAGACGAGCCCCTGCTTTTATAGCACAAGCATGAGAGGGGTGTTATGATGGGAGGGGCAACTCTGGGTGGGATCTGCAGCCCCTTGTGAGATGGTAAACAGTGTTGCAGGAACACCTACTCTGTTAAAGGGACGTCTACAGTGTTGAAGGGACATTTACAGTTATGAAGGGACACATATAGTGTTGATGGGACACCTACTCTGTTCAAGGGACACCTACAGTGTTTATGGGACATCTACATTGTTAAAGGAACACATACAGTCTTGATGGGACATCTATAGTATTAAAGGGACATCTACAGTTATGAAGGGACACCTATAGTGTTGATGGGACACCTATAGTATTAAAGGAACACCTACAGTATTGAAGGGACAACTACGGTGTTGAAGGGACATCTACCATTATGAAGGGACACCTATAGTGTTGATGGGGCACCTATAGTATGAAAGGAACACCTACAGTGTTAAAGAGACACCTACAGTGTTGAAGAGACATCTACAGTTATGATGGTACACCTACAGTGTTAAAAGAACATCTAGTATTGAAGGGACACCTACTGTGTTAAAGGACAGTGTTGAAGGGACATCTACAGTGTTGAAGGAATACCTACAGTGTTAAAGGACAGTGTTGAAGTGACACCAACAGTGTTGAAGGGACACCTACAGTGTTAAAAGAACATCTAGTGTTGAAATGGACACCTACTGTGTTAAAGGACAGTGTTGAAGGGACATCTACAGTGTTGAAGGAATACCTATAGTGTTATAGGACAGTGTTGAAGGGACACCTACTGTGTTAAAAGACACCTACAGTGTTAAAGGGCAGTGTTGAAGGGACACCTACAGTGTTGAAGGGACACCTACAGTTTTAAAGGGATACCTACAGTATTAAAGGACAGTGTTGAAGGAACACCTACAGTGTTGAAGGGACACCTACAGTGTTAAAGGACAGTGTTGAAGGGACACCTACAGTGTTGAAGGGACACCTACAGTGTTAAAGGACAGTGTTGAAGTGACACCTACAGTGTTGAAGGGACACCTACAGTGTTAAAGGACAGTGTTGAAGGGACACCTACAGTGTTAAAGGACAGTGTTGAAAGGACACCTACAGTGTTAAAGGGACACCTACAGTGTTAAAGGACAGTGTTGAAAGGACACCTACAGTGTTAAAGGGACACCTACAGTGTTAAAGGACAGTGTTGAAAGGACACCTACAGTGTTAAAGGACAGTGTTGAAAGGACACCTACAGTGTTAAAGGACAGTGTTGAAAGGACACCTACAGTGTTAAAGGACAGTGTTAAAGGGACACCTACAGTGTTAAAGGACAGTGTTGAAAGGACACCTACAGTGTTAAAGGGACACCTACAGTGTTAAAGGACAGTGTTGAAAGGACACCTACAGTGTTAAAGGACAGTGTTAAAGGGACACCTACAGTGTTAAAGGACAGTGTTGAAAGGACACCTACAGTGTTAAAGGGACACCTACAGTGTTAAAGGACAGTGTTGAAAGGACACCTACAGTGTTAAAGGACAGTGTTAAAGGGACACCTACAGTGTTAAAGGACAGTGTTGAAAGGACACCTACAGTGTTAAAGGGACACCTACAGTGTTAAAGGACAGTGTTGAAAGGACACCTACAGTGTTAAAGGACAGTGTTAAAGGGACACCTACAGTGTTAAAGGACAGTGTTGAAAGGACACCTACAGTGTTAAAGGGACACCTACAGTGTTAAAGGACAGTGTTGAAAGGACACCTACAGTGTTAAAGGACAGTGTTAAAGGGACACCTACAGTGTTAAAGGACAGTGTTAAAGGGACACCTACAGTGTTAAAGGACAGTGTTTAAAGGACACCTACAGTGTTAAAGGACAGTGTTGAAAGGACACCTACAGTGTTGAAGGGACACCTACAGTGTTGAAGGGACACCTACAGTGTTGAAGGACAGTGTTGAAGTGACACCTACAGTGTTGAAGGGACACCTACAGTGTTAAAGGACAGTGTTGAAGGGACACCTACAGTGTTAAAGGACAGTGTTGAAAGGACACCTACAGTGTTAAAGGGACACCTACAGTGTTAAAGGACAGTGTTGAAAGGACACCTACAGTGTTAAAGGGACACCTACAGTGTTAAAGGACAGTGTTGAAAGGACACCTACAGTGTTAAAGGACAGTGTTGAAAGGACACCTACAGTGTTAAAGGACAGTGTTGAAAGGACACCTACAGTGTTAAAGGACAGTGTTGAAAGGACACCTACAGTGTTAAAGGGACACCTACAGTGTTAAAGGACAGTGTTGAAAGGACACCTACAGTGTTAAAGGACAGTGTTAAAGGGACACCTACAGTGTTAAAGGACAGTGTTGAAAGGACACCTACAGTGTTAAAGGGACACCTACAGTGTTAAAGGACAGTGTTGAAAGGACACCTACAGTGTTAAAGGACAGTGTTAAAGGGACACCTACAGTGTTAAAGGACAGTGTTGAAAGGACACCTACAGTGTTAAAGGGACACCTACAGTGTTAAAGGACAGTGTTAAAGGGACACCTACAGTGTTAAAGGACAGTGTTTAAAGGACACCTACAGTGTTAAAGGACAGTGTTGAAAGGACACCTACAGTGTTGAAGGGACACCTACAGTGTTGAAGGACAGTGTTGAAGGGACACCTACAGTGTTAAAGGGACATATAGCTATAGTGTGGAGGGTGTTAATGGTACACATTTCAGGACCGTCTCTGGAAGACATCTGGACAGGCACTCAACCCCAGTTCATTAAATTCAGTGACGGACTCCAGCGACACCTACCGGCCGACTGTGAGCGTGTCTCTGCCGCTTTGCCTGGAAGGAGATGACATAAATCATTGCAGGCGTCTCTCTCAAAAACATCCACATTTAATATTAAACACGAAAAAACATCAAAAACTAAAATAAATCAAAAGAAAACAGACAGAGGGATCAAAACGACTCCATCGGTGTTTAACTCCACGCCCTGCGCGCGCTCTGATGCGGCTCTCGGCGATCTGCTCGTCGGCCTGCGTGCTACGGAAGGAGCTCGGAGCAGCGGCTTAGCGACAGTTTCTACAGTTTAACTCTAATTTCAGTTCGATTTTAGTGGATTAATTTAATAATTACAACTCTGCAGAAGAGGCAGACCCGCCTGGATGGAGCCGGGCGTGTTAGGAGCTCAGTAGAGGCCGTGTTGAGCAGAATTAGCTGCAGTTTCAGGTGAGTCAGGAGGGACAGGGAAGGTCGCTGTTGTTTACTCTTCATTAATGTCCATTATAAAGTTGTTTATCTGCCTTTTCTGAGATTCCTATGTTATTAATGAGGGCTTATTATTTTAACTGTTTAATGAGAGGTGATGTCATTAGTCTTGGTGTCCTCCTGGCAGTGAAGGGGGGCATGGGGGGAGGTTTAGAGAAGCTGTTCTGGGTTATTAGTGAATTACAGAGGAGATTCAGTGCATTTGACTGTATTTAGATATTAATATTGAAATATTTTAATATACATATACTAGAAGTCATTTATATAATTCAATTGATTTGACAATACATTTTCTGACTCTTGAGCAAAAATCATTCATAAATGACATAATAATAATAAACATTAATCCATAATTATGATGCTTATCATTTCTGTATCCACGTGTTGTCCGGTCCTGAGCACAAATCATGAGACGTCCAAATCGGTCAAACTGCAGAGTGAAAATGTTAAAATGCCTAATCAGTGTAATCTTTTGACAAGACACATTGGACACAGATTGGAATTTGGCTTCAGTGCAGTGAAAACACACACACACACACACACACACACACACACACCAGTGAAACACACACACACTCAGTGGACAATGAGCACACGTGCCCGGAGCGGTGGGCAGCCATTGCAGAGAGGGTGAAGGGCCTTGCTCAAGGGCCCAACAGTGGCAGCTTTGCTGAGCCCGGGTATCGAACCCACAACCCTGTCTTTAATAGCCCGGAGCTCGAACCGCTGAGCCACCCCCCCCACCCCCCCATTAGACTGTAGATTTAATAGTAATCAGACATATTTCTGTAATTTCAATAATGACAACATGCAAAACGTCTAAATTAGACGTTTGCATTTACATGTAAATATTTAATTACATGTGTTGTGAATAAACAGGTTCTGTGGCATCTCTTCTTATCATACTCAATTGACCTGAACTCACCTATGTAGAGCATTAAAGAACTTTACAGTAAGAAATACATGCTAATGGAGAGACTTATTATTATTATTATTATTATTATTTATTTTTATATCTATATTTTTTTACTGTCCTCCAGGGCAAACTGAAACTGTCCCGTCGCTGAGGATGCAGGAGGTTGTGCAGGGCAGTGGGGATCGGGCAGATGTGGCCCAGTCTCCCGTGAAAGACACCCAGTCTTTGGACTCCAGCTCCGAGCTGGGAGGCCCCCGAGCGCTGACTTTTGACCTCCTCGACATGGTGGTCTCCTACAAACGGATGGCCATTTTTCTAGAGCCGGTGATGGACGCGCTGGAGGTGTTGCGATACCTGCTTGGGTCAGTAGCCTGTCTGTATGGCCTTTTTTTTTTTTTTTGGAGTCTTGGAACACTGACCTCATTGACCCATATTATTATTATTATTATGCATTTATGATGACTGAATAGAGAGCTAATGTTGTTATGCTGTAGTTAGCACTAAGCTTTTGTGTGTGTGTGTGTGTGTGTGTGTGTGTGTGTGTGTGTGTGTGTGTAGATGGAGGATACCTCTCTGTTCTCTGCTCTGTTGCATCCTCCTGAACATCCTCTTCATCACCCTGAGTGAAGGTAAGTAGCTGTTGTGTTTATAGTGCTTAGATGTTCAGTTTTCGTTGATGTAGCTTCATCAATATCAATTCTATTGTTCTATGAATGATTATGGACAGCTAATTAATAAATATAAATTAATAAATAAATTATTATTATTATTAATAAATAATAGTAAAAATTAAGCATCTCTCTATCTTTCTCTCTCTCTAGTGGCTTGGTTCTCCCTGTTCATGTTGGTGGTGTCTGTCCCGGCTGTGCTGGGGTACCTTGGCGACCGTTGCCAGGGTGTTGCCAGTGATACGGCCGTGCAGAAGAAGAAGCATTACGCCGTTCAGCGCAGAGAACTGCAGACCGTCCACATAAGCCGGCAGGAGGCCATGCTGGAGGTCAAGGGCCTGTGAGTGGAACGTGAAGTCAGGCTTTGGTCAGATTTGGACGTCACACGTTTCTGAAAGATATGTCTGACCCGGCTCTGCTTGGGTTCAGGTTTCACATCAGGGATTCTCTCCGCCTGTCTCCCACCTTTAACACCACACTGATGCACCTACACCCACTTCAGTTCAGGGACTGATGGGATCATTGACTCTGAACTGTCACACTTCAGTCTTCAGTATTACAGTGCTGTGGGTGCAGCTACCCAGAATCCTTTACTGAAAAATAAGAAGCTTATTTTCCATCAGTTCCCTCATACTAAATTCTGACCACGGTGGGAGTCCTAATGTTGGCTATATTGAGCCCTGAAATGGACATCTTGGTGGGCTCAGAGCTAACGGTCATATGTCAAAGACAAGACATGTTAGAGACATGTGATACCAGAGAATAATAGGAGTTGTAATTCATTATGGTGGGTGTGTGGGTGTGTGTGTGTTGCAGACTGAAGCGACTGGACGAGCTCCTGACCCAGGCATGTGTGTATGCTGAATCTGTGTACAAGATCTTATACTGGGAGAGTCATGCGACTTCTTCTGTGTGAGTAACACACATGCACACACACATACAAACTTAACATCAAAGACTTGGTCAAACATATATATTTATATGATATATAAAACCTTTTATATACACATTAAATGGACAAAAGTATTGGGACACCTACTCAACTTTCTTCTGAAATCAAGGGTATTAAAAAGAGTTTTTCCAGCTTTTGTTGGAGTAACTGTTTGGAGCATTGCTGTGAGGATTTGATTGCATCCCAACTTATCCTAAACGTTTCAGATGGAGCACCATCCACCATCCCAGTTCTTCCACTGCTCGACAGTTCAATGCTGGGGGGCTTTATACCCCTCTAGCCCACGCCTGACATTAGGCAGCATGGTGCCAATAGGTTTATGATGTTGATCTGCTCCAGAGAGTCCTATTCCATTGTCAGTACTTGTTCTCTACAGGGACTAGACTAGCTGTAGGTGTGTGTGTACATTTGCACATCTGTGTCAGCAATGGCAAACTTAAAGTAGCTAAATGCATTATTTAGAAGGGCTGTCTACAAACATTTGGACAGAGTGTATATTAGCTTGTGGTTAGTGCAATAATTCAAATAGAATTATGAAATTATACGTGTGTGTGTGTGTGTGTGTGTGTGTGTGTGTGCGCGCGCGCAGGTTTTACGGTTTTCTGCTGATGATGGTGTGTATGCTGTACACCGCACCTGTGGGCTGGAGCCTATCTCTGATCAACAGCGCCCTCTTCCTGTGGAACCGAGACTTCTGCAGAGGTCAGTCTACACACCCTCTTTAGAAACAATAAACAGTCATTTAAGAGTGGGAGTGTCTAAAGCGTAAGTCCCGCCCCTTTTTCCTGCTCATTTTTTTAGGGCTTTACTCAGCCAAGGTTTTCCTGAGACAGGTGGAAAATCCCTCACATCTCTTGCGTTACTATAGTAACGACAACACATCCGTCCAGTTTAGACTGTAATCACAGAAATAGGAATCAGGGAAATGGGAACAAACATACCAACAAACAACACCTCAAAACTCTTAAATAGAAAAGGCGGTTCTCTGAAGAACCACAACAACTCAAAGAATCATTTGGACGCTTAAAAGGTTCTTCACATCGGTGGAATTTCTTTTAGACAGCACCAGAAGGTTCCAGTATCGGTCAGGTTGTCAAAGAAGCCTTTTTTCAGAACTATATAGAAGCCCTACTGGTTATTGAGAGACTGCTGTTCCCAGGAAAGACAGTAAATGAGAGACACATAGAGGAGAGTGAGGGACGTCCCGGCAGGGGTGTTACACTCTAATGCACTCACTCATCACTCTCCTCATTGATCTCGCACAGATTGACATACTGTGGACTCCCCCCTCCCCCCCCCCTCTCCCTGCAGTTGTGCTGCAGCTGAAGCGGGTTTTACACTCGTCTCCATCACAGCCTGCAGAGGGAGACACTGAGAAGAGTGAAACAGAACCGGGCAACTTACCGGACCGGACCCCCACACCCACCAGTCTGGAGGTGAGAGAGAAAACAAGGACAACAATGGAGGGAGAGAGAGGGGACATGGGAAATTGAGCATGAGGACAAGGGTAAAGTAAAGTAGAGATGGAGAAAGAGGACAACATGATAGCAAGAGAGGAGACAAGGAAAGAGAAAGAAAGAGAGTGTGATCAAGTACAAATTGAAGGGGACAGAAAGGGGGACAAATTAAAGAGACAGAAGACATAGAGAAATGAGGGCGGGAGGAGACGAGAGAGAAAGGGGACAAGGAATGAGAGAGACAGGTGGGGGGAAGGGAGAGGACAAATTAAAGAGACAGAAGACAGGAAAGTGAGGGAGGGCAGAGGGGAAAAAGGACAAAGGAAAGAGAAGATAAAAGGGAGCAAATGGGCAAAGAGGAAAGAGAAGGAGACAGAGGTTAGAGAGGACAAAGGAAACAGAAAGGGACAATGAAAAGAGAGAGGACAAAGGAAAGGGAGACAAAATTAAAGAGACAGAAGACAGGAAAGTGAGGGAGGGCAGAGGGGAAAAAGAGGACAAAGGAAAGAGAAGATAAAAGGGTTGCTCCCTTTTATCTTCTCTTTCCTTTGTCCTCTTTTGGCCAAAGAGGAAAGAGAAGGACACAGAGGTTAGAGAGGACAAATGAAACAGAAAGGGACAATGAAAAGAGAGAGGACAAAGAAAAGCAAAGGAGAGCGTGGGAAGAAAGAAGGGACACTAGAGAGAGAGAGTGATCGAGTGGTGAGTTCTGTCTCTTTGCAGGATCTCTCACCTGGAAGTGTTGAAGAGGCGGAGGAGGCGGAGCCTGATGACGAGTTTAAAGATGCCATAGAGGTACACCTGCCCCTCCCCCTTCTCTCTCTTTCCCTCTTTTCCTCTCTCTCCCCATCTCTCTCTCTCTCTCTCTCTCTCTCTTATGTGCTGTGTCTGACTTGTTCTCCTATCTCTGCTGTCTGCCTGCGTAAGGAAAACCAGCTGGCCCTGCAGGTGAGTAGCTCCCTCTAGAGGATTGGAGGAGCACTTCAACCTCGAGTGTAAACCTCCCAGTGTTCTAGATAGGTTTTAATGTTTTTAATATAATAACAATGAGATATAAGAAATAATCGAGACGCTGAGTTTCCCAAAAGCATCGTAGCACATAGCTGATTCTCACAGGGTTAAGCGAGCATCACATTGAATACTTTCACTTTCTCTCTCTCTCTGCCTGTTAAGAGGATCCTAAAATAAAGAAGCTTTGGGGAAACTGGGCCCTGATTTGTAGCGACTTCAGTCACTAATAGCAGCCACTAACTCCCATCCTGCCTAGGTCATAGCTTAGCATGGAGTGTGTGTGTGTGTGTGTGTGTGTGTGTGTGTTTGATGTAAAATAATGCATTCTTCTAAGCTGGAGAAGCTACAAAAACAGATTGCTTCTTTGATTTGATGAGAACCAGCTTCTTTATCTCCACCTATTCAGCCTACCACAGTTTAGCCACGCCCACTCACACGGCAGTCCTCAGGAGTGGTTCAGCTCTGGGTGCTTTTTGAATGAGGCACAGTGACAGGGCAACCAATCAGAATAGAGCCGTGCTAAAGGTCCACCTCCAGACCCTCTGATACTACCTTTCAGTCTCTGAAGGACTCTGATTAATTGATCAGTTGATAAATTAATCCATACTAACTATCCAGTACTTATAGTAGTAACAGCACTAGGTTAAGTGTGTGTGTGTGTGTGTGTGTGTAGTTAAGTAGCTCACCTCTTTGCTTTGCTCTCAAATGAATCACAGCTGGCTTTTGTGGTGAGTAGCTGCTGGTTCAGTCTGATTTGATAATCTTTTCCATTCATGTAAATGACGATACGAAAATCTGCACTCTTGCATGGTTTAGTGTGTGTGTGTGTGTGTGTGTGTGTGTGTGTGTGTGTGTGTGTTTTCACCTGCACGTAAGTATTCTACCTATTCTGAGCATGTGCACCAAGTTGCAGAGAATGATGATGAGTGATCTTGGTGAGTGAAATCTGGTCTAAATATCTGATATTTATTTGAATGCTGTTGATCCAAAAATCTGCTGAATTTTAAATATTATTCTATAATATTCTAGATTTAAGATCATTTCACTTACTGAAGTGTGTTGTTTGCAGTGTGTGAGTGTGTGTACTGCATCTGTGAATGGGTGTCCATGTTTAAAGTTGTTATTCAACTCACGGAGGCACTTCTCATTTGTGTGCATGAGTGTTGTTTGTGTGTATTTATTTTTTAGAATTGTTTATTTTGTGTGGATTATTTTGTAATAGGAAATATTACAAAATATGTATTTTAAAAAATCATAATGTTCAGTCATTTTAAACGTGATTTAGATATTTATGTATATATTATTTCATTTTATTTATTTATTATTATTTTTAAGACATTTGCATTTCCCCTTTAAGTGGTTTATATAATTGACATGTCCTTGCCCCACCCACAAATGCATTGTTACATTGTTTAATAGCAACTGTTGCTACATTAGACAAGCTTTACAGATCTCTGACCCGAATCCCATTCAACACATTTTTTTGGGTTTTTTGTATTCAAATATGCCAAGAAAAATAGTATATTTAATTTAATTGGTATTTATTTATTTATTTTTGGTGTGTAAACAGAGTGAGTGGTTGTTTTGTAATTGTTTTTTAATCTGCTTAGTTTCGATTAGCTACGTTAGCACAGTCCAGTTTCCCATTAGTCTCAATAGACTTTTTGCTGACGTTCTGTAAAGCATGTCTTAACCCAGCTGCAGTATTTGTGGGCGGGGCAAGGACAAGTCAGTTCCATATGTAAACGCCCCCCCCCCCCCCCCCCTTTTTGAATATAGGTGTTGCCTGCAGTAATCGGGCTGACCAAAGCCCTGTGGAGACGCATAGCTCATAAGGTGCCCCTCCCACTCCGTCAGTCATCTGTTCCGGGTGTTCTAACTAAGCCTCTTCCAAGCCTTTCCCTCGTTTTATTGGCTAAAACTCACAATGATGTCACAATGGTGGTGGCTTGGTAACCCAGGAATACCGGGCTCTAATTGGTCCCCATGTTCCACCTCTTTGGTGTAGAGTTCATTGCGAGAGCTACGATGTTACATGGGTTGTGTGAAGAAAACTGAGAAAATCATAACGGGCGGTGCCATATTTAGTGGGCTAAAAGCTTCTTTTAAAGGAATACTCCAGCAAGTTTCAACACAGCCTCCATGCGCTGTAGAGGTGGGCAATATGGCGGTACTAATGAGCGGTATGCTCTTCTGGACGTGTTGTGGATATTGTCAACACTGGCCAATTGTTTCCTGTTTGATTGGACGCCGGGCAGCAAATTCTGAATGAAAACAGCTGGCTGATGTGCATTGATTTAGACATGTTGTTAGCACCGTAGCACCATGCTAATTCCTTAACTTCTCAGCATTAACCTAAAAAAGCAAACTTTAGACACCAAATATGACAATCAGCCAAGACAGGTTTAGGGCCTGGAGTTTGCTTCGTTAGTTTTACACTGGTGCTACAAGGCTAACGTAGCTAAGAAGTAATGGAAGATTAGCATCCAGCTAGCCTTATATTAACTGCAACTGCGAGGATGTCGGCTACATGAGCCAGGGTCAAAATGCCTTAATAAAATAAAGTCCCTGTAGAGAAGAAGTACTGCCAATAGATTAGGAGCACTCTCTGGAGCAGATAATAAACATCATGACCCCATGGCACCATGCTATAGAGGGGTATAAATAAAGCCCCCCAGTATTGAGAAGCTGTGGAGCAGTGGAAGAACTACTGTGATCTCTGGAATGATGGATGGTGGAGCTCCATCCAGTACTTGGTGGGGTGGTGATCATCATCAACCAACATCCTGACCTCACTAACGCTCTTGTTGCTGAATGATCAATCAAATCCTCACAGCAATGCTACTCCTAAATGAGGTAGAAAGCCTTCTTCCTTGGACAGTAGAGACTGCTCCTCCAACAAAAGCAACTCTGATGATTATTATTACAGTATAATAAATAAGCAGGTGTCCCAATACTTTTGTCCATATAAGACAGGCATTGTTTTATTGTGGAAATGTCTATAACAACTATGAATATAATATTGGTGCCATATCGCCCACCCCTAACATTTGGTGTCAGGGGAAAGTTGAGGGGGTCGTTCTCTGCACAGCACAGATATAAAATCAGAGATAATGTTGAAAGATGAATATTCCTTTAAGTTTTTACAGTTTATATTAATTTAAACAGCTAATACAGACATCGCCCGCTACATATGGTGCCTGTAACACAAACGCTAACATCCGAAATTGATCTCTCAGTTAGAGGAACCTCCACACTGCCTTGGCTTGAGCTTTTCAGTTTGGTGCAGTTGCGCTGTAATGGCGGCA
Source organism: Salminus brasiliensis (assembly GCF_030463535.1). Classification (NCBI taxonomy): domain Eukaryota; kingdom Metazoa; phylum Chordata; class Actinopteri; order Characiformes; family Bryconidae; genus Salminus; species Salminus brasiliensis. Next base: position 31,185,429 of record NC_132892.1, read on the forward strand.
AGGCTGGATGTTCGCAATATTACTTTAATAAATTCAAATATACATAATTTTCCTCCCTCACTTCAATGCAGTCGGTCATTAAAATCATATTTGGTTTCTGAAGTTTTGAAGCTTCTTTCGTTTTACACTGATGCTACAAAGCTAATGTAGCTAATGCATGAGCTGAGGTTGTTGTTAGCAACATTAGCTTCTCAACTAAAGAAGCAAACTTTAGACACCAAATTTAACCAAACGGCGTCTGAAAGTAGCTTCTTTAGTTTTACACTTGAGCTAAACCGCATGATTGATTAAAGTATGCTAATTCATTGGTTGTTAGCTACATTAGCTTAATAGGTCCAGCACAAAACTAAAGAAGCAAACTTCAGACCTAATATGACCAACACAGGCTAACATCAGCCAAGGCTAATGTTGCTAACATGCAATAGAAGCTCATACCTCACCAATGATGCTAACTGTATGATTGAGGTGTGCTAATTACATTAGCTCTTAGCTAAATTAGCTTCAAACTCAAGCACAAATCTAAAGAAGCTAATTTTAGTCACCAAATTTGACACACAAACACGGTCAGCCAAGTCCAGTTTTACACTGGAGCTACGAGGCTAATGTTGCTAACAAGCAATCGAAGCTCATACCTCACCAATAGTGCTAACTGCATGATTAAAAGATGCTCATTTCATTAGTTGTTAACTACATTAGCTTTGTTGCTCCATTATAAACCTAACAAAGCAAACTTCAGACACTAAATATGACCAAATATGATCTGCCACATTTATTATTATTTAATTATTCATTTTTGAACACACCAACACAGTTTAGATGGAGTGTGGGATTGGATATATTGTTAGCACCAAGCTAATTCCATTACTATGTTAGCTACGTTAGCCATGCTGCTTTAGCATAAAACAAAACAAGCTTCAGACACCAAATATGATATTATTGAGGTTTGAGGTTTGCTTCCTTAGTGTAACACTGGAGCTACAAGGCTAACGTAGCTTACAGGTATTGGAAGATTAGCATGGTGCTAATGCCTAAATTATCACACACTCTCCTCAAGCAGTGGAGGTGAGCGGTAGTCTCTAATGGACTCGATTATGTGGTTTCTGACACTGTATGACTCGCTGTTATCTAGAACCATGGGCTGAAGTACAAGCTGAAGGGATTGTTAGCTGTTGTTAGCTATGCTAATGTACCTCAGCCCTGAGCTCAACTACATAGGCATGTTTTGGCTGATCGACTGGATTTGAGGGAGTAAAATGTGTAAATATGATATTTATGTTTATATATATTTATTTATGACCAGTAATGACCAGAAGACACAAAATTAGCCGTTAACTAAAGGCTGTTGGACAGACTTTCTTCTCGAGCCTGTATGCAGTTGGTGTGTGGGTTCCTCTGTGCTAAAGACTAACCGAAGGATGCCTCTAAACGGACCCATTCAGAGAACTATACTGGATGTGGGTGCAGGACGAGCTGTTTCTGGAGGTTCTTTATTATTGGACTAAGTGGTCACCCTCTAGTGGTCACTGTCCGAACTGCACTGCATGAGTTAATATTCAAGTTGTTCTCTCTCTCTCGCTCTCTCTCTCTTTCTGTCTCCCCCTCCCTATCTCTCCAGGACGATGAGGAATCGGTGTCCGTGTGCAGTTCTGATTATGACTCCGTATCTGATAACGGCCTGTTGAGCAGGAACGAGCCCATACGCAGCAAGGTGTCCAAGCTAACGGAGAAACTCCGCAAGCGCGTGCCCACCAACTCGACTGGTCAGAACTCACTCACTGTAAAATGCTACATGTCATTGGACAAGCTAATCTACTCACTAATTATTATATTTTCATAATTACTTTTTTAATTAATGCATTCATAAATGAGTTCAATGAGAAACCGGGCACTGCTAATCACCTGCCCAATTCCATCCCTACAGTGAACCCAATGGTCACTCTTGCTAAGCTCCAAAGATCCTGTGTGCAGATGGGACAAACTTTCAGAAGGTCAACCATCACAAGCTGGGCTTTGCTGTAGAGTGGCCAGACAGAGGCCTCTTCTCAGTAAAAAAAAAAAGGTCTCTCAGACTGAGAGAAACCAGATTCTCTGGTGTGATCAAACCAGGTTTGAGCTTTCTGAAGCATGGTGGTGGTAGAGTCATGCTGGGAAGGGACGGGGAGACCTCCATGCTTCAATGTAAGGATTATTTTTGGGTTTCCTCCAGACATGACGCTTAGAATTTAGGCCAGAAAGTTCAAACCTGGTTTGATCAGACCAGAGAATCTGGTTTCTCTCAGTCTGAGAGACCTTTAGGAGCTACCATGTGTCTTTTACTGAGGAGAAGCTTCTGTCTGGCCACTCTTCCATTAAGTGCTGCAGGGATGGTTGACTTTCTGGAGGTTTGGAGTGAGCTTTGTGTTCTGGGTTTTGGGTTCACCTCTCTTACCAAGGCCCTTCTACCCTGATTACTTGTGCTTTAGGGAACTTACAGTGCAGTAGCCCTCTCCAGATCTGTTCCATCACATAATCCTGTCTCTGAGCTCTTGGCATGGTCAGCTGTGAGATCTTATATACGGGTGTGTGTATTTTCAAATCATGTCCAGTCAACAGAATCTACCACAGGTAGATTCCAAACAGGATGTAGAAACATCTTAAAGACGATCAGGAGAAGTGAGAGGCCCTTGGAGCTAAATTTGAAGTTTCATATCAAAGCGTCTGAATACTTATGTCCATGCGAGTTTTTCCTTTTTGATACATTTGCAAAAAAATACAGTTGATGGAAGAAAGAATGTATTGTATAAAAAATAATAACTAGGTAATACATGTTCTCGTCCTCTCTAGGTAACTGCTCCAGCTGTTGTGCAGCGTTCTCTGTGCTGAAGAAGAGGGTAAGTTGAACCCACAGTAAGAAACTACAGAAACTTCTGCTGGTTACCTGCTGCTCTGGCACTGCTGTGACTGTGTGTGTGTGTGTGTGTGTGTGTGTGTGTGTGTGTGTGTGTGTTGTGTGTTCTGCAGAGGTACTGCACTAACTGTGGCGTTAGCTTCTGTTCTCGCTGCTGCTCCTACAAAGTATTCAAGTCTACTATGGGAGCCACAGGTGAGGCCAGCATCTCCTTCTAGAATTAGCACCATGATGAGGTTCTAGCATCAGTAATGATTATCCTGAGATTGTAAACATTTGGATGCTCAAATAGTTCTTTGCCTGGTTAAAGGGTTCTTCTCACCCTTGAGGCAGTCTAATATTAGGGGTTCTTCACAACCTTGGGACAGTCTAAAATAAGGGGTTCTTCACATGTTTGGGACAGTCTAAAATAAGGGGTTCTTCACATGTTTGGGACAGTCTAAAATAAGGGGTTCTTCACAACCTTGGGGTAGTCTAAAATAAGGGGTTCTTCACAACCTTGGGGTAGTCTAAAATAAGGGGTTCTTCACAACCTTGGGACAGTCTAAAATAAGGGGTTCTTCACATGTTTGGGACAGTCTAAAATAAGGGGTTCTTCACATGTTTGGGACAGTCCAAAATAAGGGGTTCTTCACAACCTTGGGGTAGTCTAAAATAAGGGGTTCTTCACAACCTTGGGACAGTCTAAAATAAGGGGTTCTTCACAACCTTGGGGTAGTCTAAAATAAGGGGTTCTTCACAACCTTGGGGTAGTCTAAAATAAGGGGTTCTTCACATGTTTGGGACAGTCTAAAATAAGGGGTTCTTCACATGTTTGGGACAGTCCAAAATAAGGGGTTCTTCACAACCTTGGGGTAGTCTAAAATAAGGGGTTCTTCACATGTTTGGGACAGTCTAAAATAAGGGGTTCTTCACATGTTTGGGACAGTCTAAAATAAGGGGTTCTTCACATGTTTGGGACAGTCTAAAATAAGGGGTTCTTCACAACCTTGGGGTAGTCTAAAATAAGGGGTTCTTCACATGTTTGGGACAGTCTAAAATAAGGGGTTCTTCACATGTTTGGGACAGTCCAAAATAAGGGGTTCTTCACAACCTTGGGGTAGTCTAAAATAAGGGGTTCTTCACATGTTTGGGACAGTCTAAAATAAGGGGTTCTTCACAACCTTGGGGTAGTCTAAAATAAGGGGTTCTTCACAACCTTGGGGTAGTCTAAAATAAGGGGTTCTTCACAACCTTGGGGTAGTCTAAAATAAGGGGTTCTTCGCATGTTTGGAACAGTCTAAAATAAGGGGTTCTTCGCATGTTTGGAACAGTCTAAAATAAGGGGTTCTTCACATCCACCAAGAGGATGTGTCCAAACTTTTGAATGGTTTGGTATTTCCACATTTGCATATTTTATCTCTCTCTCTCTCTCTCTCTCTCTCTCTCTCTCATTAGCTCCAGAGGCTCAGAGAGAGACAGTATTTGTGTGTGCTATGTGTAATGCCACACTCAGCAGCAAGTAGGACCTGCGTCCCATAATAATCCATCCCCTCCATCGCGACTCAGCAAAAATCTCCTCGGCAACAGGAGCTGTGGGTGGAGCCAGACGTGCACCGACGCTGTAATGAAACCCAGATCTTTGCTTCCTGCTTCCATCCTGCCTGGTTTCTTCTGTTCCTTCTGTATTTCACCCTAAAGCCCCATCAGTGATTCTACGATCCTGCTACAGCTGCTTTCAGAACTAAGCCTTCCAGCAGAGAAGGGTCTGTCCAATCCTCAAAGGACATGAGGGGACCTGAGAGAACCTTATGTTTTTGACCACTGCAATATGGCTACATGTACCATTAGCATGCTCTCTGTTGATCAATGCAAGTATGGTTCTGGAGGGCCTCCAGAACACTCTTTTAGCAGAACTTTTATTTGTCCATATTTATTGGGTGAAGCCCACCAGATCAGGTGGTCTTTCAGGTGGCTGGGAAGTCTTAACCCCTAGAACTTCAAAGCTCCCTTTTAATCAGTCCTAATTGTAGCCAGACCCTGGCATTAACAAGTGTGGCTACCTTGTCCTACCACCACCTACTCCTATTGTGATGTTCTGGAACCATCAGCTGCTGTTGTGATGTTCTAGAACCACCATCTGCTGTTGTGGCTTCATGTTCTGGAACCCTCAGGTGTGATTGTGACATCATGTTTTAGAAACATCAGTTACTACTGCAGCGTCATGTTCTAGAACCACCATCTGTTGTTGTGGCATCATGTTTTAGAACCATCAGTTACTACGGCAGCATTATGTTTTAGAACCATCAGCTGCTGCTGGGAGTGTTCTAGATCCAGCAGTTACTGTTGTGACATCAATTTCAAGAACCATCAGTCTCGTCTGTGACAGCATGTTCTAGGTCCATAAGCTACTGTCGTACATCATGCTCTAGAACCGCCAGCCACTAATGAAACATCATGTCCCAGAACCATTCCGTCAGTTGTGACTGTGTCACATTTTAGAGCCCATGAGGTACGACTGGAACATCATCAGCTGCTCCTGTGTCATCATGTTCTCGAACCACGGACTACTACTGTAACATCATGATTGAGACATCATGGTTTGTGGAGTCCTTGTTGCAGTGCCTGAGGTGAGACGTCCAACGGTTGTTCCTCAAGTGAGAACATTTTGATGGTTTCAGGAGGTTCCACAGCTTTTTGTGTGAGATCACTGGTTTGCTACTGTTTTATTGACCTTGATTCTCCAAGTGGTTTAAGAAGATCTACTGGTTTTATTTATTTGGCTTGTGCTATCATCACTCACTTTTAATAGAGCTAGTTTTTTAAATTGGGGACAGGCTTTAACAGATATTCGGATTTCCTTTCGTACGGATTTGAGATCATCGTTTCTAATTTAGATATTTTTTTTGTGTATTTGCTTTCTTTTTTTAAAACTATATAGGCAAAACGTATTGGGACACACAAACATTACACCTCCCACAACCCATAGGCTGTATTAATATGGAGTTGGTCCTTCTTTGCAGCTCTAACAGCAGCAGCAGGTCTGGAGCTCTGCTGCAGTTACTGAGTCAGTTGGAGGCTTTTCTGCACTCTGCTCTGAGCTCAGCACTCGGCCCTGACCCCGCTCTGTAACTTTACGTGGTCTGACAGACACTCGGTGGCTGAGCTGCTCTCTGTGAGCTGTTCCTCCTAAACTCTTCCACTGTTCAATAATAACACCTGATGGAGCACAGCTGATGGAGGAAGATCTAGGAGGGAGGAGATTTCACCAGCTGACTTCTTGTAGTTTGTGCAGTTGTGTCTCCTATTACATACAGAACCACGCTGAAGATTAGTGGTGCTCGGGGTGTCCAAACTTTTGCATGTCACTCTTTATATACACCAATCAGCCATAACTTACCTAATATTATTCCAGCCCAATATTACCCCCCCACCCATGGACCCCCCAGTTGCCCGGCCAAGGCATGGACTTCACAAGACCTCTGAAGGTACCAAGTCTAACATTAGCAGCAGATCTTTGAAGTCCATGAACGGTTGTCCTTCCTCTGTAGATACCGACCATTTTTGGTAGGTACTGACCACTGACCACTGGAGTATTCTGGGCCAGTAGACCTTGAACATCACAGCCATCACAGTTCCTCAGGCTCCTCTGGTCAAAGTTGCTGTTCACTTATATGTCTAATATCTCCACTCTTTGACAGGAGCCATTGGAACCAGATCGGCAATGCTGTTCACTTCACCTGTCGGTGGTCTTATTGTTATGGCTGATCTGTGTGTATGTTTTGCTGTAGGTTTATTTTTTTTCTCTTTCTTTCTACTGTACTAATCATATGGATGACTGCTGATTGGTCGTTGTCGTTGTTATTGGTTCTTATCAGCCAATCAGGATTCACGAAAAGGTCACGTTCGAGTCATCATGTGGATTCTGGTCAAATCTGATCAAGTCTTTGTGTGTGTTGATCTAATCATTATCTGTCAGTGGATCACTCTGAGTGATGTCCTCCTTCTAAAGCTGCTCGTGATTGTTCTGATCCTTCATATCAAGGTATTTTATTGAAGCGCACACAGATGGATTATGAGAGGCACAGTCGAGTCGAGTGTTTTCTCATGCGTGTTCGTGTTTTTGTTTAAAGCAGAGCTGAATGTAAGACTTGCGATATTTTACCTGCTGTTGTTCAGTGTGATCTGTCTGTACTGTAATACAGCTGTGTTCCAGCCATCCTCACTGTAAATCTCAGTCTTTCACCGATTCAGCAGGCCTGTAGCCTGAGCCCATGCGCTGTTTTAATCGATTCAGTAAACACAGTTACGGGAATAAGTCTGTCTTGCGTGGGAACTTTCTTCACTCGAAATATATAATAATATAATATGTTCGCATTTCTGAAGCGGAAAACCTGTCCTTCAGTGAAATATTTAACCCACTGTGAAGGAAGCAGCCCAGCTGTAATGCATGATTCATGATCTGTCTGAATAATTAATGAACTCCTCATTATCTTCAGAATTGGTTAAGGGGCAGTATTATGGGAAACTGAATTATCCTCTTAAACAGAACAATTTCATATAAATCTAAATACTGGGTTTTATGTTTATTTACTGTTTATTAATCAGAGTGTTTGAAGGTTTTACAGTGTCACTCACTTGTTTTTATTTAATATAATAAATCTCTTATCTTTCAGCATTAGTGTTTTTGTTCCCACCCTTTTAAAAGACAACTTTATTTTAATTATAATGTCATATATGAAAACCAATCACCATATACTATGCAGGCAAAAGTATTGGGACACCTGCTCCTTTACTGTTTCTTCTGAAATTAAGCTTATTAAAAAGTTTTATCCTGCTTTTGTTGGAGTAACTGTCTCTAGTGTCCAGAGAAGAAGATTTTCTATTAGATTCAGCGAACAGCAGTTTAGCCCCGCCCCCTCACATGGCTTGTTTAGCTCAGGCTGCTTTTTTCAGAGGTACAGTCCACCACGGTCAAGCAGAACAGAGCTTATTTACATGATTAGTGTAGTAACATTATCATTATCACAGTGACAAAAACAGCCGTGTCATTTGACTGTTGAATATGAACTACATGGAGACGGTTGGATGAATGAATGGATAGATAGATGAGTTGATAGACAGATAGATGAATGGGTGGATAGATAAATGAGTAGATGGATGGAAAGATAGATGAGAAGATGGATGGATGGATAGATAGAAAGATAGTTAAGTAGATGGGTGGATGGATAGAAAGATACATGAGTAGATGGATGGGTGGATGGATGGAAAGATACATGAGTAGATGGATGGGTGGATGGATGTATAGAAATTAGATGAGTAGATGGATGGATGGATGGATAGATACATGAGTAGATGGGTTGATAGATAGATAGAAAGATAGATGGATGAGTAGATATATAGACAGATAGAAGAATGGGTGGATAGATAACTGAGTAGATGGATGGAAAGATAGATGAGAAGATGGATGGATGGATAGAAAGATAGTTAAGTAGATGGGTGGATGGATGGAAAGATAGATGAGAAGATGGATGGATGGATGAAAAGATAGATGAGTAGATGGATGGGTGGATGGATGGAAAGATAGATGAGTAGATGGATGGGTGGATGGATGGAAAGATAGATGAGTAGATGGATGAATGGGTGGATGGAAAGATAGATGAGTAGATGGATGGATGGGTGGATGGATGGAAAGATAGATGAGTAGATGGATGGGTGGATGGATGGAAAGATAGATGAGTAGATGGATGAATGGGTGGATGGATAGAAAGATAGATGAGTAGATGGATGGAAAGATAGATGAGTAGATGGATGAATGGGTGGATGGATAGAAAGATAGATGAGTAGATGGATGGATAGACATAGATAGAAATATAGATGAGTAGATGGATGGATGGTTGGATGGATGGAAAGACAGATGAGTAGATGGATGGATGGGTGGATGAATAGAAAGATAGATGAGTAGATGGATGAATGGGTGGATGGATGGAAAGATAGATGAGTAGATGGATGGATGGGTGGATGGATGGAAAGATAGATGAGTAGATGGGTTGATAGATAGATAGAAAGATAGATGGATGAGTAGATATATAGACAGATGAGTAGACAGATAGACAGATGAGTAGACAGACAGATAGATAGGCAGACAGACATATAACTACACATACAGATAGAAGGCAAATGTAGGATGTGTCTTGGCTCAGTTCTCCAGGTCTTATGCCTACATTTGCATACACATATATAAACACACCCTCCATCACAGCTCTGCTCCGCCTCTTTCCAGTCATCATCACGGCCTCCCCCCAAGCCTCTCCCTTTCTAATTTATTTTCCCACCCGTATTCCGAAAAGCCACGCCTTCCTGCATTAGGATAGGTTGGAAATAACCGAAACTACCCCGCCTCCCGCGCTCGGATTGGCTAGTATTTCACACTCGGGACACTACAAGCCAAGCCCAGCTAATCCTAGGGCGGGGGGCGTGGCTTTACTAATACGGGTATGAAAAGATAACGTCCATCAATCCTGCCTGTAATCCGTCTCTCCCGTGTCCTGTGAAACCGATTTCGGCCACCGAGCCAGAAACATGGCGACAGAGGTGAGAACCTGCTCTTCTTCTAGACCGGCTCGTGTTGTAGCCTGTTGTGGGCTGTGTTTTCGGTGGGGCGGAAACGGCGTGCTGACCGCCTCGGTTCTCTGAGAACTCCTCGGTGGAAGCTCTACTGTGTCTTATCGCTGAGAGAACGGCTGAACTAGCATTGTAGCCGCGCTCTGCGTTAACGGCAAAGCTTACAGGCGATACCGGGGAGCTAGCACCTCTCTCAGTTACAGCATGTTCACAGTCCGGGCTGAAACTTAGCCGGGCGTCGTCTTTTCACGACGAATTCAGCGTTTTTAAACGTTAGCTGTCGCAAGAAAATAAAAGAATGAATAAATTACAGCGACTCACTCCTTAAAAAATCCCATTTCGACGTTAAATTGATGAGTTTCCAGTCAGAACAGGTGGACATCGTGTCCACAGCCGTTCACACCGCCTCAAAAACCAGTTTCGGTTAAAAAAAATCCGTTAAGATTTGAAAATCCGTTAAGATTTGAAAAAATCGAACGCGTGCAGTCGGTGCAGGCGCGCGCACGGGTGACGTAGCAACAACGTGGCCGAGATCAAAGCGGGCAGAAACGGCTCGCTACGCTCTTCACGTTCCCTCGCGCTTTTTGCTTGTTTGTTTTTGAATTTCTTTGGACCAAAACAAGTCACTTTTCCCGCCGTATCAGAGGGCAGTGATGATTCCAGCACCGCGGACAGCGACCGGCCGGACCGCGCTGCCATACTGTCACCAGTCTGTGAGCGAGCTTCTGATTTCCTCTCTTATGATTATGATTATTATTAAGGTGAAAAGTGACCGCGCTCGTGACGCCCTTGACCGCGTTCGCACTTTCCTCGCGCTTAGTTTAATTCTGTAGAATAACTTGTTTGTGGTTTATTTCGTTTACGAGACGTCACGAGACGTCACTAGAAGTAACCTTGAGCGCGCGGTTGTCTCGAGGCGCCCCGTGAGTGTTGCACCGACTGGTCAGAACAGCTGGGGTGTTTTATACAGTTACAGGGTGGTTTATATAGTGTGTGTGTGTGTGTGTGTGTGTGGTGTTAGGTTACTGATGTTATTATAATAATAACAGTTTTAAAAATCATAATAGTTATTGTTATTATTGCTGTTATTGTTATTATTGCTGTTGTTGTTATTGTTATTATTGCTGTTGTTGTTATTGTTATTATTGCTGTTGTTATTGTTGTTGTTATTATTGTTATTATTGCTTTTGTAATTATTGTTATTGTTGTTGTTATTATTGCTGTTGTTATTGTTATTATTGCTGCTGTTATTGTTATTATTGCTGTTGTTATTGTTATTATTGTTGTTGTTATTGTTATTATTATTATTGCTGTTGTTATTGTAGTACTGACAGAGGTCCCATTTGATCACTGTTTCATTAGAATCTATAGGGGAACCCTTCCCTTTTTGGGTGCTATATAGAACCTTTTAAAGAACCCTCGCAGAACCTCTTATTTTAATACAGAATGGTTCTATGTAGTTCTGAAAAAGGGTTCTGTGTAGCCCTCATTAAGGAGTTATTTGATTTATAACAATACTTTTGGTGCTATATAGAACCTTTTCTCAAGTTCTCATGGTTCTATACTGGAGAACACCTTATTTTAAAGTGTAGCACCTTTCATGCTACAATCTAAGGAAAACGTGTTCTATATAAAGGGGTTCTTTAATGTGGAACCAATTTGCTGATATGAAGGATAATGTTTTTTAAAGGTACTTCAAAGAACAATCAACCCTCATCATCCCATCACCTCATCCCAAAAGTACTGGATGGAGCTCCTCCATCCATCACTCCAGAGAACACAGTTCCTCCACTGCTCCACAGCTTCTCAATGCTGGGGGGGTTTATTTATACCCCTCTAGCCCACGCCTGGCCTGGCATTATTAGGCAGCATGGTGCCAATAGGTTCATCATGTTTATCTGCTCCAGATGGTCCTATTCTATTGGCAGTACTTCTTCTCTATAGAGACTAGACAAGCTGTGTGTGTGCATTTGCACATCTGTGTCAGCAATGGGTGCAACTTAAAGTAGCTGAATGCTTTTTTTAAAAGGGGTGTCCACAAACTTTTGGACATATCTATACATTCTCTAACAGTGACATAGGAAGACAGATGGACAGAGTAAAGGTCAGGTCAGATGGAGCACAGCAGCATTTACACACACTCTTAGAGAAGAGTGGAAATAATGCACAAGAGTAAGTGTGTGTGTGTGTGTGTGTGTGTGTGTGTGTTAGGAACACGGCTCCCTGTTGCATTATCGATCTGCTGTGTTGTGTAGAGGGGTTGGCTGACGGCAGCACTGCTGTGCATCCATTATTAATGAAGCGTTCAGTGTCAACAGCCCAGAGCGTTTAGTCACGCCACGACGCGGAGGCTCAGTCTGCCCACCCAAATACACCAGAGACGCCCGGGAGACTTACACACACTCCACTGGTCTGAAACGTGTGAGTTCATCAGACGTGATGATGAGTTTAATATTGAGACAGCGGCTATACACCGACAGTCCCACCTGAGTACAGCACAGGTTTACACTCACCTAGAATTGATCCTGGGCAGTGACACAGGCTAATGTGTTAATGAAATGAGGTGCTGTGTGTGTTAGTGTGTGTCATTACATTACACAGTAAAACCCCCAACCTCAGCTTGTTACCGTGTTACAGGTGACTGAGCACTGCACCTCATTGAATACACACCTCCAGTGTAAATTGTCCAGCTATCTGTGTTCATTATACTCCCTGGTGTTGATTCAGTACTATAAGTATTCATTCAGCGCTGTGTTCTTGCATTCAGTACTGTACCTGTTCATTCAGTACTGTATGTATTCATCAGTACTGTACCTGTTCATTTAGTACTGTACCTGTTCATTCAGTACTGTATGTATTCATCAGTACTGTACCTGTTCATTTAGTACTGTACCTGTTCATTTAGTACTGTACCTGTTCATTCAGTACTGTAGATATTCATTCAGTACTGTACCTGTTCATTTAGTACTGTAGCTGTTCACTCAGTACTATACCTGTTCATTCAGTACTATACCTGTTCATTCAGTGCTGTAGATATTCATTCAGTACTGTACCTGTTCATTCAATACTATACCTATTCATTCAGTACTATACCTATTCATTCAGTACTATACCTGTTCATTCAATACTATACCTATTCATTCAGTACTATACCTATTCATTTAGTACTGTAGCTGTTCACTCAGTACTATACCTGTTCATTCAGTACTGTAGATATTCATTCAATACTATACCTATTCATTCAGTACTATACCTATTCATTCAGTACTGTAGCTGTTCATTCAGTAGTGTACCTATTCATTCAGTGCTGTAGCTGTTCATTCAGTAGTGTACCTATTCATTCAGTAGTGTACCTGTTCATTCAGTACTGTAGATACTCATTCAGTACTGTACCTATTCATTCAGTACTATACCTGTTCATTCAGTACTGTAGATATTCATTCAGTACTGTACCTGTTCATTCAGTACTGTAGATATTCATTCAGTACTGTACCTGTTCATTCAGTACTATACCTGTTCATTCAGTACTGTAGATATTCATTCAGTACTGTGCCTGTTCATTCAGTACTATACCTGTTCATTCAGTACTGTATGTATTCATCAGTACTGTACCTGTTCATTTAGTACTGTACCTGTTCATTCAGTACTGTAGATATTCATTCAGTACTGTACCTGTTCATTTAGTACTGTAGCTGTTCACTCAGTACTATACCTGTTCATTCAGTACTATACCTGTTCATTCAGTGCTGTAGATATTCATTCAGTACTGTACCTGTTCATTCAATACTATACCTATTCATTCAGTACTATACCTATTCATTCAATACTATACCTATTCATTCAGTACTATACCTATTCATTTAGTACTGTAGCTGTTCACTCAGTACTATACCTGTTCATTCAGTACTGTAGATATTCATTCAATACTATACCTATTCATTCAGTACTATACCTATTCATTCAGTACTGTAGCTGTTCATTCAGTAGTGTACCTATTCATTCAGTGCTGTAGCTGTTCATTCAGTAGTGTACCTATTCATTCAGTACTGTATGTCTTCATCAGTACTGTACCTGTTCATTTAGTACTGTATGTATTCATCAGTACTGTACCTGTTCATTCAGTACTGTATGTATTCATCAGTACTGTACCTGTTCATTTAGTACTGTACCTGTTCATTCAGTACTATACCTGTTCATTCAGTACTGTATGTATTCATCAGTACTGTACCTGTTCATTCAGTACTGTATGTATTCATCAGTACTGTACCTGTTCATTTAGTACTGTACCTGTTCATTCAGTACTGTAGATATTCATTCAGTACTGTACCTATTCATTCAGTACTGTAGCTGTTCATTCAGTAGTGTACCTATTCATTCAGTGCTGTAGCTGTTCATTCAGTAGTGTACCTATTCATTCAGTACTATACCTATTCATTTAGTACTGTAGCTGTTCACTCAGTACTATACCTGTTCATTCAGTACTGTAGATATTCATTCAATACTATACCTATTCATTCAGTACTATACCTATTCATTCAGTGCTGTAACTGTTCATTCAGTAGTGTACCTATTCATTCAGTACTGTAGCTGTTCATTCAGTAGTGTACCTATTCATTCAGTGCTGTAGCTGTTCATTCAGTAGTATACCTATTCATTCAGTGCTGTAGCTGTTCATTCAGTAGTGTACCTATTCATTTAGTACTGTAGCTGTTCATTCAGTACTATACCTATTCATTCAGTACTGTACCTGTTCATTCAGTACTATACCTGTTCATTCAGTACTGTATGTCTTCATCAGTACTGTACCTGTTCATTCAGTACTGTACCTGTTCATTCAGTACTGTAGCTGTTCATTCAGTACTATACCTATTCATTCAGTACTGTACCTGTTCATTCAGTACTGTACCTATTCATTGTCAGTGAGGGTGAGAGTGCAGAGTGTTCATTCTGACGAGGTTAGGGTGGATGTAGACCAGCTCGATCTGCCAGGCCCGTTCAGCATCAGTGCTACGACTACAAGCCGTTCACCAAACACCCATGGAGCTCTGTTGGGTTCCTGCCTCGTTTCCTCACGTTCGGTGTCGCTGCGGTTTAGCAGAACATGATTAATGACCAGGTCCAGAGCGGTGGATCCAGGTGCAGCTGCATCAGCTGCAATTCAAGGTTAATGTAACGGAGATCGTGAGACACCTGCTGCTCCAGGGTGTCTTCTGAAATCAAGGGTATCAATAGAGAGTTTGTCCCGCTTCACTGCATTAACAGCCCCCTGTCCTTCAGGAAAGACTTTACACTAGATGTTAGGATTTGGTTGCATTCAGCCACAGTAGAGCATCAGTGAGGTCAGGTCAGGTGCTGATGGTCACTCCACATCCCAACGCTGGGGGGGTTCATATTCCCTAGAGGGGGTTTGTACTCTAGTCAACACTTGTCATTGGGCAAGGTAAGCGCAAGCTCATGGGCAGCTGCTCCAGAGCATCCTGTTCAGCAGAAGGATCAGTAAGTAAAGGTCACCTCTCAATCCCAATCCGGATTTCCTTGATGACACTGTGTATTCATCCTATGTGTGTGTGTGTTACAGTTCCATAACCTGCAGGAGCTGAGACACAGCGCCTCACTGGCCAATAAAGTGTTCATCCAGCGAGATTATTCAGAGGGAACCGTCTGCAAGTTCCAGACCAAATTCCCCTCCGAACTGGACAGCAGGGTGAGTCAGTGCGAGTGTGAGAGAGGGAGAGAGAGACTTATTTAATCGTATTATTTAATTATATTATTGATTATTAGTATTTATTGTCCAGTTCCCTTCAACTGTTGTTTAACTACCTTTATTGATCACTTATAATCCTGTAATAAACTCAGGTTCCAGCTCCCTGATCAGTCTTAGTTTAGACTTAGTTTATATGATTCTATGATATATAATCAATATCTTCATTATTAACATGTTAATGAACTGTGTTGGTCAGTGTATGTGTGTGTGGTTCTGTTCATGGACACAATGGGGGGGGGACATGAAGACAGCTACAAAAACACAGTGAGAGAGAGATAGAGAGAACGAGGCAGAGAGACAGTGAAAGTAAGAGAGACAGAGACAGTGTGAGAAAGAGAGGCAGACAGAGAGAGACAGTGAAAGTAAGAGAGGCAGACAGAGACAGTGTGAGAAAGAGAGGCAGACAGAGAGAGACAGAGACAGTGTGAGAAAGAGAGGCAGACAGAGAGAGACAGTGAAAGTAAGAGAGACAGACAGAGACAGTGTGAGAAAGAGAGGCAGACAGAGAGAGACAGTGAAAGTAAGAGAGACAGACAGAGACAGTGTGAGAAAGAGAGGCAGACAGAGAGAGACAGTGAAAGTAAGAGAGACAGTGTGAGAAAGAAAGGCAGACAGAGAGAGACAGACAGAGACAGTGTGAGAAAGAGAGGCAGACAGACAGAGACAGTGTGAGAAAGAGAGGCAGACAGAGAGAGACAGTGAAAGTAAGAGAGAGAGACAGTGAAAGTAAGAGAGGCAGACAGAGAGAGACAGTGAAAGTAAGAGAGGCAGACAGAGAGAAACAGTGAAAGTAAGAGAGACAGACAAAGACAGTGTGAGAAAGAGAGGCAGACAGAGAGAGACAGTGAAAGTAAGAGAGGCAGACAGAGAGAAACAGTGAAAGTAAGAGAGACAGACAAAGACAGTGTGAGAAAGAGAGGCAGACAGAGAGACAGTGAAAGTAAGAGAGGCAGACAGTGAAAGTAAGAGAGACAGACAGAGACAGTGTGAGAAAGAGAGGCAGACAGAGAGACAGTGAAAGTAAGAGAGGCAGACAGAGAGAGACAGTGAAAGTAAGAGAGAGAGACAGTGAAAGTAAGAGAGGCAGACAGAGAGAGACAGTGAAAGTAAGAGAGAGAGACAGTGAAAGTAAGAGAGGCAGACAGAGAGAGACAGTGAAAGTAAGAGAGACAGACAGAGACAGTGTGAGAAAGAGAGGCAGACAGAGAGAGACAGAGACAGTGTGAGAAAGAGAGGCAGACAGAGAGAGACAGTGAAAGTAAGAGAGACAGACAGAGACAGTGTGAGAAAGAGAGGCAGACAGAGAGAGACAGTGAAAGTAAGAGAGAGAGACAGTGTGAGAAAGAGAGGCAGACAGAGAGAGACAGTGAAAGTAAGAGAGACAGAGACAGTGTGAGAAAGAGAGGCAGACAGACAGAGACAGTGTAGGAAAGAGAGGCAGACAGAGAGAGACAGTGAAAGTAAGAGAGACAGTGTGAGAAAGAGAGGCAGACAGAGAGAGACAGTGAAAGTAAGAGAGAGAGACAGTGAAAGTAAGAGAGATAGTGAAAGAACGAGAGGCACCTCCAAAGAGAGACAGTAAGAGAAAGAGAGATAGTGAAAGAACGAGAGGCACCTCCAAAGAGAGACAGTAAGAGAAAGAGACAGAGACAGACAGACCGTGGGAGCAAGAGAGGCATATTTAGTAGTCAGAGAGAGAGAGAGAGAGAGAGAGAGAGAGAGAGTGATGTTGAGTAAAATAGATGGGGCTTGTCAGTCTGTTCTCGGATTGTGCTCAGCTGTATTGGAGGGTTTAGAATTCCCCACAGTGTCAGCAGAGCTGAGCTCTCACACACACTTACACACACACTCACACACACACACACACACACTCACACACTCACACACACTTACACACACACTCACACACACACACACACACACTCACATAGGCATTAAATGAGCTCTGGGGAGCGGGTATTAAATTATGACTGTTATCTGTAATGAGGCGTTTAAACGTGTTTGAGCACAAAGGGGTACAGTTACGGGGGGGGGGGGTAGAGGCGGGGTATCTGACTTTGGTTGTCCTCCAAGAGCAGTTGAGCTGCTGGGGAGCAGATCCTCATTACAGTAATTAGACTGTCAGTCATGTTGTCTCAGTGCTGACTGGGTTGTTTTACTGATTGGTTCAGACCTTAAAACCTCCAGACTTCCAACGTCAGCTGTCCTTCACACTGCCCAGACGCTTCACGCTGAGCGGACCAATAAAAACAGCCCAAAATTACGCATGGACAAAAGTATTGAGACACCTGTTTGTGGACACGCCTTCTAATGCATGCTTTCAGCCACTTTAATTTGCACCCTTTGCAAATGCACACACACACACACACACACACACACAAACAGCTTGTGTAGCCCCTGTAGAGAAGAAGTACTGCCAATAGAATAGGACTCTCTGGAGCAGATAAACATGAGCCTACTGGACCATGCTGCCTAACGCCAGGCATGGACTAGAGGGGTATAAAGATCCCCTGTATTGAGAAGCAATGGAGCAGTGGGAGAACTGTTCTCTGGAATGATGAACGGTGGAGCTTCATCCAGTACTTTTGGGATGACTTGAGGGCTGGATCCAACATCCTGACCTCACTAATGCTGCTTTTGTCACTGAATGCAATCAACTCCTCACAGCAATGCTCCTCCAAAATAGTAGAAAGTCTTCTTCCCTGGACAGTAGAGACAGTTACTCCAACAAAAGCAGGAGAAACTCTTTTAATACCATTGATTTCAGAAGAACCACTGAATGAAGCAGGCGTCCCAATACTTTTGTCCATATAGTGTATAACAGTAAAGTCAATAGGGAAGTGAACAGTTTCCCTTCTTGTATAAATTTACCATTCTGGAGATTCTTCAGAATTCCCTCCTGTTGTGATGCATCCTGATTGGCCGGCTGATCTGATATCTGCTATGTGATTGGACAGATTGAGAAGACTCTGTTTGAGGACACGGTGAAGACGTTAAATAACTACTACGCGGAGGCCGAGAAGATTGGAGGCCACTCCTACCTGGAGGGCTGCCTGGCCTGCATCACCGCCTACCTCATCTTCCTGTGCATGGAGACACGCTACGAAAAGGTAGATGTATAAATTGGCGCATCTCGGAAGAACAGGAGCTGCGTCTGTGGCCCAGGCGTCTAGACGTCTGCTCCAGCACCAACACCAGAACGTCCTCACCCAGAGAAATGGCTCGGTTTTGCAGCTTTGTTGAAGCAGAAACATTGGATTCTCTTGGCTAAATTAGCTCCTAAGCTAACACCTTATCTGATAGTCTCGCAAATACCTGATGCGTCCGCTTCACTGAAACCTCATAACCAAGTTTAGCAGACGTCTGGACGTCTGATTCAACGCCTTCAACCACAGACACAGCTCCTTTTCTTCTTTGGATGTGGTTAAGGTTACATAGCCTGTTATAATGTTGGGTTAGCACAGCTAGCTTTTGAAAAGGGGTGTGGCAGAATAAGGTGGATAACATGATTCAGGTGTAAGTGGACTGTAAATGTAAATGTGTGTGTGTGTGTGTGTGTGTGTGCAGGTCCTGAAGAAGATCTCACGGTATATTCAAGAGCAGAACGAGAAGATTTACGCTCCCAGAGGCCTGCTCATTACTGACCCTATAGAGCGGGGCATGAGGGTTGTATCCTTTCACTCAGTGTGTGTGTGTGTGTGTGTGTGTGTGTGTGTGTGTGTGTAGCTGTACTGTGATTGTCACTGTGCTGCTCTTCATTAAAGCCATAGTTTGGTCGATCAGCCAGGTTTGTTTGAGGTTTGCTTCTTTAGTTTTGCACTGAAGCTACGAGGCTAATGTAGCTCACAAATAACAGAAGCTTATAGCCCCCAATTAGCGCAGTGCTAACTGCATGTCTAAACCATCACACGCTCTCCTCAGACCATGTGCAGGTGTTCAGTAGTCATAGTGGTTGCTATGGTGTTGCTTGGTGGTTGTTAGGTAGTGGTTATGTTGTTAAGTGGTGGCTAGATGGGTATTATAGTATTGCCAGATGGTTGCTATAGTATTCTTAGTGGTTGCTAGATGGGTACTATAGTATTTCAAGATGGTTGCTATGGTATTCCTTAGTGGTTGCTAGAGTGTTGCTCGCTACTTGCTTTGATATCCAGGTGGTTGCTATGGTGTAGCAATGTAGTTGTTAGGTTCATCCTATAGTATCCCAAGTGGTTGCTAACTCATTGCTAAGTTAGCGTTAAGTGTTTGCTATGGTGTTGCTAGGTGGTTACTAAATGGGTACTACTACAGTATTTCCAGATGGTTGTTATGGTATTTTAGTTGGTTGCTATGGTGTTGCTAGATAGTTGGTAGGTTGTTGCTATAGAATTCCTAGTGGTTGCTAAATGGTTGCTAGGCGATTGCTATGGTGTTTTTAAGTGGTTGCTATAGTATTTGCTAGGAGGTTGCAAAATGAGTACTATATTGTTGCATTGGTATTTTAGATGGTTGCTATGATGTTGCTCAGTGGTTGCTAGGATGTTGCTAGCCGGTATCCAAATGTCCTATGGCCGGTCACATTCCTGAAGCCGGATTCTTATTAGTGCTTTTATCTACTACTGAAATGTCATTTTAAGTCCCCTATAGGCCTGATGGTGTGTGTGTGTGTGTGTGTGTGTGTGTTTGTGTGTGGGTGTGTATTGCCTTGACTCATGTGTGTCAGATTGAGATCAGTATCTATGAAGACAGAGGCTCCAGTGGGTCCAGCTCAGGCAGCAGCACCACTAGCAGCAGCGGACGATGATCCACACACTCTCTCTCACACACACACAGTCACACATGCATACAGGCTAGGGCCTGGCTGATATACATATCTTATGGAAAATGACCCGGTTGGACCCCAAATTCAATTGTGCTGTAAACAGTGATCGGATATATCAGCCGGGCCCTAATGCACATACCCAGACAGACAGTATCTCTCCAGGACACACACTTACACACAAACACACACACATATGCCTTTTGCCTTCATGTTCCACCTCTATGAATGGTTTTGACCAAACCATCTGACCACCGCCATTCACAACGCAAGTCAAAAAACCGGACTGCACCTTCAGACTGCTCAGCGCCAGATTCTCCACAGATCTCACACTCATCAGGACTGGAGTCATCACACGATCACAGTATTACAACCGTCCGTCCTGCACACGTAGAGATCTACAGACCACGCGTCAATCACTATAATAACTACAGTGTCTCATAAACCACGTTTACATGCGTTTACTTCCATCTCACCCTGCACAGGTGAAGAGCAGTAACTATGGCAACAGTGGAACTTCAAGGCATTTTCAGAGTTCTGTGGTTGCCAAGCAACCTGAAAAAAAAACAGTGCTTTAAACTGGCATGAATGGAAAAGCTGTCACGCTAAACCTTTTCTGGCTGTGACCGAAATAGATCCCTACTCCCTTATTAGTAGCACTAATTCAGACTCTTCATCATCATCATCATCATCATCATGGGTCAGCACCGTCCACATTAACATACACCCCTGAATGTCTGAACCGTGTTTAAATCTCCACACACACTCGAACTGAATTCTGAAGTAAAGTCGGTAAAGCTTCGAGCCGATCATGGACAAATCTCTGACTGTGATGTTGCTGAGCAACCTAGACCTACTGTTAATGTAGTACATGGGAGAATATCTGAACTTCATGACATCCAGTGACTCGTAACCATCACTGCTTAAATGAACAAATGCCATCGTCTATATTTTCTTTTTACTGTCTGTTTCTTAGTAAAAAAAAAAAGACTTGCAATGCATTCTGGTCCGCATTCAGCTCATGTATTGCGCAACACTGTTTACTAGAAATTTCCAGTGCCGTGTGGGAGATGCCTCAAAAAATGTAGTGCCTCAAAAAACACGCTCGGATTCCACTTTACTGTTCAGACATTTAGAGAAAAATGATATACTGATATACTCAGTAGTGCTCTAAAGCGTACATAGGGAGACATTTCAGTCACAGCCCTGTATCCATAATTAAAACATCTACATTGACTTCCATTGAAAGTTCTCCTGTAAAGTTGCCATTTAGGAAACACATTCTTTTAGTTTGACAGCAAAGATGTCCTTGGACACATGTTAATCCTTTGAAGTCTAAACTGTCAAAAATATTTTAGGAATTTTAGTGTTTATTTGACCTTCTGACCAACTATTTAAAACTAATAATTATTATCATGATATTGGGTACAACAGGACTTTATTGCTTACAGCAGTTTTTAATTTATTCCCTAAAACTCTGAGCTTTAAAATGTAACTCAGATACGTTCAAACTTAGAAATCTGTATGTATGTTTCTGGTGCATGCACTGCACAGATAATCCAGCAGGGGGTTTTATTTTCTCTTTGTAATTTATTTAATCAAATATGATTTATTTCATTTTATACACTGTTTATACAAATAGGTTTGCCCGTTCAACCTTGAAAAAAATCTTAATTAAGTTTATTCAACTCAGATAAATATAATAATAATAATAATGGTTCATTCAATGTATTTTTTTAATTGATTAAACCTAGTTTAATCGCTTGTTTCCAGATGAACCACGTATTCGAGTGTATATTATTGTTATATATATATTTAAAATAATGCATTATTTAATTATCACACTGATGTTGCAGAGGTCTCAAGAATGTATTCTCTTAAATATGGTGCATTTGGCTTTAAAGGGTTAAAAATGTAAATTTACAAAAAAAAAAAAGAAAAGCTCTGTTTAATACTTGAGCTTTGAACCCTTTCTCAGCTTCACTGTTGCCATAGTGATGACTTATTGCCTTTGCAGGGCAGCACTGTATGCTCAATTATGCAACTCCATGTAGTTGTTTGTTGTTTTCTTTTTGTTGTTGTTGTTGTTGTTGTATGTAGCAGCCTGTAGGGCCTAGACAGAGGAGTCCAGAGGAGAGTCTTCCACAGCAGGTCAGCAGTTGGCCATGTTTGCACTTTTCCCATTCCGTTCCTTTTGTTAATCCAGTTTGAGAAGGCTGGTGGAGGTACTGTAGCCCGGAGAGAGGTCCTTCTCTCCGATTCTGTGATTTTTGTACTGTTTTAGAGATCAGGGCCCAGAATGCCGGCCTGATTAGCGCCTGTAGCGTTCACACAGTGGTGATTAATAGGTGAAGAAATGCCAAAATTAGATCAGAATACATTTACCTTAATTTTATTTAAAATGTGTATATTGTCCAGCAAAAGTTTGGGGACACCTTGCCTTTTGGAAAATGGTTATTTTTGGTTGCCTTTAGGGCAGCATGATGGTGGCGTAGATAATATGTGATAATGAGTGTGCTGCACATCAATTCTCAGTCTGGTGCATGTCTGGGAGAGCTAGCTCCACCTGGGTCTTCTTTCCACCTCCCAAAAACACATGGTAGGTGAGCTGGCTATGCTAAATTGCCCCTTACATGTATATGCAATACTGTGCCAAAAGTTTAGATAACTTAAAAGCTGCTGATCTGGTCAGTAAGTGTTCATTAGCTCAGTAAAACATTGATAGTAGAATAAACACTAATAAAAGTGGAGGAGGTTCTCCATCACTGTGTTCATCATTAGAACATCTCCAAAGTTCTCCTCTCTCATGGAGTCTAGTATTCTTTAGAGTTCTCCTCAGATCAACACCTGGTTTGATGGTAAATCAGGGCTTAATGATGGTAAATCAGGTGAGCTGCTGCTGCTGATGATGATGGAGGTGAACACATCCTCCACGCTGTGCTGGCTGGACTGGGGGGGGGGCGTCCAGGAGAACCCTGGAGGAGCCGAGCTCTGTTCTTCAGACTAGCTCACCGACAAGATCTCACTACTTTCTTTCTCCAGAATGAGAAACTCTTGTTTCTCCTTTTTACTGGATTTATGTTCACCTGCTTTATCTGTTCTGATGAGATCTGGAGCTTCTACTGTAAAAACTCACTGCTGAGAGACGTGACTTATAATAATGTGATTTGGTACCTAAAAGATCTGCACAGTGCTGTATATGTATATACGGTCACTCAGCTTTGAGCTCGTTTGTGTCTTCCTTGTTATAAAGGGCAGATTTTGCCTAAATAATAGGAAGTGAGGCCTTCCATCTGCTATTTCCTTTTCTTTTTGGATTTGGGCAGCTTTCTGTTTAGTATCTTGTCAGTGCTATGCTGAAAGGCTTGGTGTCCCCAAACTTTTGATTTCAGTGAATATAAAGGTGTATACAGATAAAAAAACACTTCTGACTGACTGGCTGTCTTGTTAGACCCCCATGTCGTAATTCATGGTTACACTCACCAGCCACTTTATTAAAACGCCCACCTATATATATGGTCAGAAAGTAAGTAGTGATGAATGGGGGAGGGGGCACTGAAAAAAATTGATTGACAGCAGTTTTTTAGTTAACTCAACTTAGTTTTTACTTCTGCATCTCAACTTGGTCAACAGTACACACTGAGCTGATCCTCAAAATCATCCATCGTTAAATACTATGTAAGATTTAGAAGATTTAGAACTCTGTAGCTCCTCCCACTCAATCTGTTTACTGTTTATTCCCGTCTGCAGATTAGAGCTCCCCCTATCACATGAGAGGAAGGCCTCCTATGCTCCTGACTCCTGACCATGGAGTGCTGTTAGTGGTGTTTACGAGGTTTTGGACCTATGATCTCCTGAGTCTCTTGACGAGCAGGCAGTTAGACAGTCGCTCCACTCTAGAGCTATGAAGCGATGGCCATTTCTGTGTCTCAAATTTACTCAGAGCTGTGTTTGTATGTATTGTAATTCCACAGCTCTGGACCGGCCCTACGGTCTAACTGCTGCTTGTCATCAAGTGTGAGGAAATCATCAGTTCAAATCGCAGCAAGGCCTTTAGAGCGCCATTGTTAAGAACTTCCCAGTCTGAGGATGTCGTGTTAAAGGGGGTCTTTTAACCTGCAGATGGGAATAACCAGTAAACAGATGGAGGGGGCGATGTTGACGAGACTGAGATAAGACGTAAAAACGTGAGTTTTTGACCAAACTAAGTTGAGTTGACTCAAAAACGCTCCTGGCTTTACACAGGTAAGATGAGCTAGCAGGTGAGTGTTTGAACTGGACTGGATGGTGAGTGTATAGCTGTACACAGCTCAGTCAGATGTATTCCTCTACAGTGACTCGAAGGGAGGAAGACTTGCGAGTGTGTTTCCAAGCTAGGACACATCAGCCTCATACTAACGCCTCATGACCATAAGCTTCCACTGCCATGTCACACAGTCCAGAACGCATTCTAGTGTTTTTATATGTCTGGTTTTTTTTTTTTGGCTTCACGTTTGTAACGTAGCC
Organism: Salminus brasiliensis; assembly: GCF_030463535.1. Classification (NCBI taxonomy): domain Eukaryota; kingdom Metazoa; phylum Chordata; class Actinopteri; order Characiformes; family Bryconidae; genus Salminus; species Salminus brasiliensis. The sequence continues at coordinate 31,209,984 of NC_132892.1, forward strand.
CAAAGTAAAGATGCAAAACTGACCTCTACAGTGTCACGATATACTGCCACTCTGCCAAACCCTCGCTATGAGCTTCCATTCCTTTACCGGGGGAACTGGCTCATATTTATGCAAACATACTAGTAGAGACAGATTTTCATACAGCGTGCGCTCACTGGAATACCAAGCTTGTTTGTTCCTTTTGTGTAGCAAAGCAAATAAACTCCCAGCTGAAGCTTCTGTTAAACCACTGCCTTTTCCTTTTTGTTTACACCCCTTTAAAGGACAAGTAAACTCTTTAAATAATGGCTTATCTACGAGCACGTCATCACTGTCACACCAAAGCCGTGTATTTTCACCTTTCAGTATAATGTGAATTTGGCCTTTGTTCTTTACAGTGTGTCAAATTGATGAACTGACCAATAGAAATGCTCCAAAATGACTTGAATTAAATATGTTTACACTGACTTCCATTGAAAGTTGAGAGGGCTTTTTCCTTCTCTTGTAAAGTTGCTGCATTTTAGGCATGCTAGTTGTTATGTTCTGCATAACAGCAGCAAAATTCATTTGGTTAAAACGTTGAAAAATTTGGATTTGTCCAAAATGAGCCGTTTTGCAAAGTGGGGACCACGCTTACTGTAGGCCGAGACAAGGGAGGAGTGGGGAACTCTTCTGAGAAACTGCTGGGGTGGTGGTGGGGTGTGAATATTCATCATAAGAAGGTGGGAGGAGAGGTGAGGGTTCTAAAGGGTGCGTAATACTGGAAATGGGGGGGAGGGGTACTGAAAAAAAAATTGATCTAAGCTGATCCTCAAAATCATCCATCATCAAATACTGTGTAAGATGTTTACTTTGTAGCTCCTCCCACTCAATCTGTTTACTGTTTATTCCTGTCTGCAGATTAGAGCTCCCCCTATCACATGGGAGGAAGGCCTCCAATGCTCAGACTCCTGACCATGGAGTGCTGTTAGTGGTGTTTACGAGGTTTTGGACCTATGATCTCCTGTCTCTTGACAAGCAGGCAGTTAGACAGTCGCTCCACTCTAGAGCTGTGAAGCAATGGTCATTTCTGTGTCTCAGAAAGAAAGGAAGGTAAATTTACTCAGAGCTGTGTTTGTATGTAGTGTAATTCCACAGCTCTGGACCGGCCCTACGGTCTAACTGCTGCTTGTCTCCTGTAGGAGAAGATTTGGGCATTGTCCTTCTCCCATACTTTTTATATTTATTTTATATTTCGTCTTTTTTCTACTGATAAACTAAGCCTGTTGTTGCTTTAAACCTGGTTAGTGCACCCCCTAGGGGTTGAAAATCCAGTCATTTTTCATTTTCATTCAGAGGATTTTTCCCTTTATTACGCAGTAGTGGGGAGGCGACCTTCCTAATGTTAATGCTCCCAAGCAAAAAAGCTTCTGATTGGCTGCCTTCTATCTTACCAGCTCCCTACTAAGCCCCGCCTCCACATACTCCCTATTAATCCTCTAATGTGGATTTTTCAAAGGTGCTGAGAGGGCAATATGACAATATTTTATCATATTGTGATAAATGTTGTTATCATTTTGTTATCGTGGTAAAAAATATGCTTTTATTAGTGTATCGTGGATATGGTGCTTTCTAAGCACTGATTAACTGCACGTTTCATTAGAAAAAGTGTAATTAGTATTATTTAATTCAATGAAGGGCAGCATATTTTGAGGAAATATCACGGTACTCAGTATGGTAGAGTTTAGAATGACAAAATATCGTATACCATAAAAAATGTCTTTAAATATCATGATATAAAAATGTTCCATAAATCACGTCATAACCCAGAAACACAGTTTTTTGATGTTCACTGTTTACAGAGTGTTAAGATTAAATCTGACAGATGCTGAGAAATGTCTCAGGTTGTGTTTGTTAGTTTGTTTATTCTTTATTAGGAAAAAAAGTCCAGCATCACTTCAGTGTTAGCTGATATCAAGAAACGTCAGTTAAATAAAAGCAAATGACGGACAAACATGAACGGAGCTTCAGACCATTTAAACAGTGTTTAGCTGTGCCACTTTCCTGGCTATGTCTGCTTCCCCGCTATTCCTCACCCTAGAGCCCTGGTCTGGAGCCAGGTAAACACTGGTGTGCTTAAAAGGCATGATGGCAGAAATAGAGAGGATACAAGGAAGTGAAGTGAGCGAGTGAACGAGAGAGAGAGAGAGAGAGTTACTGTACTGATTACTGTAAACCTCTTCCCAAAGAGGAGGATAATAAATACTCAAGCGCCTGGATATGTGATTTCCATCACTGTGTTCATATCAGCTGGCATAACAGGGCGGGTCAGAGTGCGGCCATCCGGCCAGTAGACTTCAACCTTGGTGGCCTGGTCAGATCCTGGAAACCAATGAAAGCAGAAGTGAGGATTAGAGCAGGTGTAGGTGTGTTATACCTGCATTAGAGCAGGTGTAGGTGTGTTATACCTGCATTAGAGCGGGTGTAGGTGTGTTTTACCTGTATTAGAGCGGGTGTAGGTGTGTTATACCTGTATTAGAGCAGGTGTAGGTGTGTTATACCTGCATTAGAGCGGGTGTAGGTGTGTTATACCTGCATTAGAGCAGGTGTAGGTGTGTTATACCTGCATAAGAGCAGGTGTAGGTGTGTTATACCTGCATTAGAGCGGGTGTAGGTGTTATACCTGTATTAGAGCAGGTGTAGGTGTGTTTTACCTGTATTAGAGCAGGTGTAGGTGTGTTATACCTGCATTAGAGCGGGTGTAGGTGTGTTATACCTGTATTAGAGCAGGTGTAGGTGTGTTATAACTGTATTAGAGCAGGTGTAGGTGTGTTAGACCTGCATTAGAGCGGGTGTAGGTGTGTTATACCTGCATTAGAGCGGGTGTAGGTGTGTTATACCTGCATTAGAGCAGGTGTAGGTGTGTTATACCTGCATAAGAGCAGGTGTAGGTGTGTTATACCTGCATTAGAGCGGGTGTAGGTGTTATACCTGTATTAGAGCAGGTGTAGGTGTGTTATACCTGTATTAGAGCAGGTGTAGGTGTGTTTTACCTGTATTAGAGCAGGTGTAGGTGTGTTTTACCTGCATTAGAGCAGGTGTAGGTGTGTTTTACCTGCATTAGAGCAGGTGTAGGTGTGTTATACCTGCATTAGAGCGGGTGTAGGTGTGTTATACCTGTATTAGAGCAGGTGTAGGTGTGTTATAACTGCATTAGAGCGGGTGTAGGTGTGTTATACCTGTATTAGAGCGGGTGTAGGTGTGTTATACCTGCATTAGAGCGGGTGTATGTGTGTTTTACCTGTATTAGAGCGGGTGTAGGTGTGTTATACCTGCATTAGAGCAGGTGTAGGAGTGTTTTACCTGCATTAGAGCAGGTGTAGGTGTGTTATACCTGTATTAGAGCGGGTGTAGGTGTGTTATACCTGCATTAGAGCAGGTGTAGGTGTGTTTTACCTGTATTAGAGCAGGTGTAGGTGTGTTATACCTGCATTAGAGCGGGTGTAGGTGTGTTATACCTGTATTAGAGCAGGTGTAGGTGTGTTATACCTGTATTAGAGCAGGTGTAGGTGTGTTATACCTGCATTAGAGCGGGTGTAGGTGTGTTATACCTGTATTAGAGCGGGTGTAGGAGTGTTTTACCTGTATTAGAGCGGGTGTAGGTGTGTTATACCTGCATTAGAGCAGGTGTAGGTGTGTTTTACCTGTATTAGAGCAGGTGTAGGTGTGTTATACCTGTATTAGAGCGGGTGTAGGTGTGTTATACCTGTATTAGAGCAGGTGTAGGAGTGTTTTACCTGTATTAGAGCAGGTGTAGGTGTGTTATGCCTGCATTAGAGCAGGTGTAGGTGTGTTATACCTGTATTAGAGCAGGTGTAGGTGTGTTTTACCTGTATTAGAGCAGGTGTAGGTGTGTTTTACCTGTATTAGAGCAGGTGTAGGTGTGTTATACCTGTATTAGAGCAGGTGTAGGTGTGTTTTACCTGTATTAGAGCAGGTGTAGGTGTGTTATACCTGTATTAGAGCAGGTGTAGGTGTGTTTTACCTGCATTAGAGCGGGTGTAGGTGTGTTATGCCTGCATTAGAGCGGGTGTAGGTGTGTTATACCTGTATTAGAGCGGGTGTAGGTGTGTTATACCTGTATTAGAGCAGGTGTAGGTGTGTTTTACCTGCATTAGAGCAGGTGTAGGTGTGTTTTACCTGCATTAGAGCAGGTGTAGGTGTGTTATATTTGTGTTAGAGCAGGTGGTGTGTTTTCTTACCCAGTCCAAAGTGAGCCACTGGTTCCATCTCACACAGGTATCCAGATCCTCCATCAATGATGCGTGTGTGGAGTCCGCTCTGTTTAGTGTGTATCACCACCTTGGCCCCGCGAGCAAATGCTCCGAATCGTGTCCGTGGCATCACCCGCAGCCAGTGATTACTGGAGGCCTGAGGAGAGGTCAGAGCAGTGCAGGTATGGTGATGTAGAGAAAGTGATAAGATGGGCAATAGGCAGCGTAGCACACCTGCTTGACTGGTTCCCTGTTAATCTACCAGGTACCAGGTTTAATAGCTGGTGACTGGCACCCTCTGCCCTGATTGGCTACCTGTGTAACTGATGTACCTGTTGGATTTTGTAGACAGAGATGGGCTGGGAGGCGCTCTCCCCGTGAGCCACCAGCAGGTCCAGGTATCCATCGCCATCAAAATCCACCACCGTGGCACCTGTTACTCAGATATGACCAGTGAAGCAGTTACATCTGCACTGTACTGCACCGGATATGGACAAAAGTATTGGGACACACATCTTAGTCACTGACTTGAGGTGTTTCAATAAGTCCTATTGCCAGAGATGTATAAAATCAAGCCCCTAGTCCTGCAGTCTGCCTCAACAACAACAACAAGTCAGCTGGTGAAATTTCCTCCCTCCTAGATCTTCCTCCATCAGCTGTGAGTGGTGTTATTATTGAACAGTGGAAGAGTTTAGGAGGAACAGCTCACAGAGAGCAGCTCAGTGTACACCGAGTGTCTGTCAGACCACGTAAAGTTACAGAGCGGGGTCAGGGCCGAGTGCTGAGCTCAGAGCAGAGTGCAGAAAAGCCTCCAACTGACCCAATAACTGCAGAGCTCCAGACCTGCTGCTGCTGTTAGAGCTGCAAAGGGTTTAGAATGGGATGTCATGAAAACTTGTGTAGGTGTCCCAATACTTTTGTCTTTATAGGGTATCTTGAGGCATATAACTGGCCTCACCTGTTCCCCGGCCCTGAGGCTCAGAGGCATCGCCGATGTTCAGCTCAGTGATCGTAGGTTCAGCGTTCTGCCTCCTCATAACTCTGAAAAAAACCCATAAACCATCATCAGGTCAGTCAAACACACAACAATATACCTACAGCCATAACATTAGGACCACTGAGGACATTGATTATCTTCATCTACAGTGGCTCCTGTGAAGGAGTGGACACACTGGACAGCAGGTGAACAGTCAGTTCTTGAAGGTGATGGAGGTGTTGAAGCAGGAACAATAGAGACACAATAGAGAACCAATGATGTTCTAGATGACTGGAGGGTCAGAACATCTCCAGAACATCTGGCAGGTCTTTTGGGATGTTCCTGGGGTGTATGCAGTGGTCGGTACCTACCAAAAGTGCTCCAAGGAAGGACTATCAGTGTGGTGGCAAAAGGGGGATCTACGTAATTTTAGCAGTGGTACTAATGTTATGGCTGATCGGTGTAAAGTGATTTTTCTCTGGTCCTTTTGCTATCTGTTGCTACGCTAGTTTCTGCTATGCTAATATCACTAACGTCCATGTTTACAGCTAACAGTGTCAGTAACCACTTTTATAGATTACTAAACACCTCCACGTACTTTGAGGAGAGTGTTTGATGGCTTGCAGTTAGCAACATGCTAATTAGCGGCCATAAGCTTCCATTGCTTTCTAGCTACATTAGCCTCGTAGCTCCTGTTTAAAACTAAAGAAGGAAACTTCAGACACCAAATAAATTCAGTGTGAATCAGAGTTAATGTAAATTTGTACTGTGACATAACGCTGGGTCCTTAAGTATTTGGACAGGGACTCAGTTTTGGTAATTCTACCTCTGGTATCTATGAAGAGCTACCAGGTGCAAACTCAAAGCTCAATATCAACTCCAGAGCTTTTATCTCTTTAATATTTCATGAGATGATGAGGGAACACGCCACACCAGCCCATGAAACTGCTTATCAGTCAACCGTCCAATTACTTTTGAGCCTGTAAAATCGGTTAATGCAATAGTTTTGTTCAACTCCTTGACTAAAAAGCTTAAAGTCTGAACTTTAATCGCATATTGTGTCATTTCAAAGCCATTGAGGTGTCCAAATATTAATGGACCTGGCTGTATTTGTGAGTGGAACATGGTTTCAGGGAGGGTTGAGATGAACCTGAAGATCCTGTTGGGTGCGTTTCCTCTGTAAGCGATGTTGTTGAAGAAGACCTCCAGCTGCAGGTCGTTGTCAAAGTCAGCAGCGATGACGGTGCGGACAGGGGACGGGACAGAGAAGGCCTTTGTGGCAATGTCCTAACACACACACACACACAAACACACACATTAATATTCAGCTTTTACAATACACATTTAATTACATGTCCAAATGTTTGTGGACGCCCCTTCTAATGCTACTTTAAGCTGCACCCATTGCTGACACAGATGTGCAAATGCACACACTCACAGCTTGTCTAGTCCCTGTAGAGAAGAAGTACTGCCAATAGAATAGGACTCTTTGGAGCAGATAAACATCATGACCCTATTGGCACCATGCTGCCTAATGCCAAGCCAGGTGTGGACTAGAGGGGTATAAATAAAGCCCCCCAGCATTGAGGAGCTGTGGAGCAGTGGAAGAATCCTGACCTCACTAACGCTCTTGTCACTGAATGCAATCAAATCCTCACAGCAATGCTCCCCCAAAATCTAGTAGAAATCCTTCTTCTGGACAGTAGAGACAGTTACTCCAACAAAAGCAGGATCAACTCTTTTTAATGTTCTTGATTTCAGAAGAAACAATGAAGGAGAAGGTGTCCCAATACTTTTGTCCACAGTGTGTGCTATTTTTGTTCATGTGGAAATAATTCAGTAGAAATGAGAGTGTTACTGTCCACCTCTGGTAGACGGATTCAAAACAACTCACTCAGGCCCAGAGTGGACAGAAGAACAGGACGTCCAGCTCAGTGTCTCACCTTGAATGTCTTCTGGTCGCTCTGCAGGTATAGGCGATGGGGGCCGTTCCAGTTTCCATAGACAATGTCAATCCTCCCGTCACCATTAAAGTCAGCCAGAGCCACTCCTCTGCCGTGCTGATAACGGTCTTCTACACCTGACAACAGAAAGAATGCAGATCAATCAATGATCAATACTTGACTGATACCTGAAAAGTCTGGCAAACACTCTTTAGAGCCACTGTGTAGAATTCAGCCTCTGTCTTGAATACACACACTAGTGAACTGGCGAGCAGCAGGGCAGCCACCTTAGAGCCTGGGGAGCAACTGGCTGTGAATGCCCCTTCACTCCTGCTGCCCTAACTTCATGCCAGTCAGGGGGATCAAACTGGCAACCTTCTGGTACCACGCTCTCCTCTCAAACCCTCAGACCACTGCTAAGTTTCTTCAGTTTTACTGTACGTTCACATCAGCAGCAAGCCTGCAGCAGCCTGCTCAGATCTCACTGGCTGTGGCTCAATTCTTATACAAGAGCATAGCCTTCAAAAGCTAAGGACTGGATAATAGATGGCTATGGATTGATAGATAAAGGGATCAATGGATAAAGGGGTTAATAAATAAAGGGATCAATGGATAAAGGGATTGATAGTTAAAAGGATCAATGGATAAAGATATTGATAGATAAAGGGATTGATAGATAAAGGGGTTAATAAATAAAGGGATCAATGGATAAAGATATTGATAGATAAAGGGATTGATAGATAAAGGGGTTAATAAATAAAGGGATCAATGGATAAAGATATTGATAAAGGGATTGATAGATAAAGGGATCAATGGATAAAGGGTCTGATAGATAAAGGGATTGACAGATAAAGGGATTAATGAATAAAGGGATTGATATATAACAGAATTAATGGATAAATGGATTGATAAATAACAGGATTAATGGATAGAGGGACTGACAGATAAAGGGATTAATGAATAAAGGGATTGATATATAACAGAATTAATGGATAAATGGATTGATAAATAACGGGATTAATGGATAGAGGGACTGACAGATAAAGGGATTAATGAATAAAGGGATTGATAGATAAAGGGATCAATGGATAAAGGGTCTGATAGATAAAGGGATTGACAGATAAAGGGATTAATGAATAAAGGGATTGATATATAACAGAATTAATGGATAAATGGATTGATAAATAACAGGATTAATGGATAGAGGGACTGACAGATAAAGGGATTAATGAATAAAGGGATTGATATATAACAGAATTAATGGATAAATGGATTGATAAATAACGGGATTAATGGATAGAGGGACTGACAGATAAAGGGATTAATGAATAAAGGGATTGATATATAACAGAATTAATGGATAAATGGATTGATAAATAACGGGATTAATGGATAGAGGGATTGATAGATAACGGGATTGATAGATAAAGGGATTTGATAGATAAAGGGATTGATAGATAGAGGGATTGACACTTCTCAACTGTAAGTTAGTTCCATCCCTCTCACCTGCTTGAGCAGCCATGTCGGTGAAAGTGCCGTCACCATTGTTACGAAACAGGAAGTTGGGTCCATTTTCATTGTCGCAGAAGATATCAGAGCGAACGTCATTAAGGATCGGTCCAACCACAACGCCACGCCCCCCTTCAGACAGAAAGACAGAGGGTTGGGAGTTTTGATTGAAAAGCTTACAGTAGTAACGCAGGTTGAAATGCTAATGGTGTCTGTGGATTTGACGCCCCGCCCCTCTGACCTGTGTACTTGTTGACCCTGGCCTGAGAGGCGACATCAGAGAGAGCGATGATGCCCTTAGAAACATCACTGGCAGACTCGTCCATCTCGATCAGTGCATGAGCCCCAACGTTACCCCGAGCGTAGTTAGCCACGTAGATGGAGTAGCGGCCGGTACCCTACAGCAGAGAGATAAAGGAGGAATGAGGCAAATAAACATGATTAGTAACAGATAATATTAATAATAATATATACAAACATTTTATTTATATAATAAAATAATTCAATATTAAATAGTGAAATAAATCATAATAAATAAATAACACACATTCCTGCAGAAACAAATAATATGAAATAATAATAAATGAATAACAAAAATAACAATATTTACATAGTGAATAATAAGTGCTAAAATTGAAGGGGTGGAGGGACCAATGGGTAAAAGGATCAATGGATAAATGGATTGATAAATAAAGGAATTGAAGGATAAAGGGATCAATGGACAAAGGGATTGACAGATAAAGGGATCAATGGATAAAGGGATTTATAGATAAATGGATCAATGGATAAAGGGATTGACAGATAAAGGGACTGACAGATAAAGGGATCAATGGACAAAGGGATTTATAGATAAAGGGATCAATGGATAAAGGGATTGATAGATAAAGGAATCAATGGATAAAGAGATCAATGGACAAAGGGATTGACAGATAAAGGGATCAATGGATAAAGGGATTGATGGATAAAGGGACTGATGGATAAAGAGATCAATGGATAAAGGGATTAATAGATAAAGGAATCAATGGACAAAGGGATTGATAGATAAAGGAATCAATGGATAAAGGGATTAATAGATAAACGAATTAATGGATAAATGGATTGACAGATAAAGGGATTGATAGATAAAGGGATCAATGGATAAAGAAATTGATAGATAGAGGGATTGACAGATAGAGGGATGGATAGATAGAGGGATTGATAGATAAAGGAATCAGTGGATAAAGGGATTGGTAGATAGAGTGGTTGACAGATAAAGGGATTGATAGAGGAATTGACAGATAGAGGGACTGACTGATAGAGGGATTGATAGATAGCGGGATTGACAGATAGAGGGATTGATAGATAGAGGGATTAATAGATAGAGGGATTGACAGATAGAGGGATTAATATATAAAGGGATTGACAGATAGAGGGATTAATAGATAAAGGGATTGATAGATAGAGGGATTGACAGATAGAGGGATTGACAGATAGAGGGATGGACGGATAGAGGGATTGATAGATAGAGGGATTGATAGATAGAGGGATTGACAGATAGAGGGATTGACAGATAGAGGGATGGACGGATAGAGGGATTGATAGATAGAGGGATTGATAGATAGAGGGATTGACAGATAGAGGGATGGACGGATAGAGGGATTGATAGATAGAGGGATTGACAGATAGAGGGATTGACAGATAGAGGGATGGACGGATAGAGGGATTGATAGATAGAGGGATTGACAGATAGAGGGATGGATAGATAGAGGGATTGACAGATAGAGGGATGGATAGATAGAGGGATTGACAGATAGAGGGATTGATAGATAGAGGGATTGACAGATAGAGGGATGGATAGATAGAGGGATTGATAGATAGAGGGATTGACAGATAGAGGGATTGACAGATAGAGGGATTGACAGATAGAGGGATTGACAGATAGAGGGATGGACGGATAGAGGGATTGATAGATAGAGGGATTGACAGATAGAGGGATGGATAGATAGAGGGATTGACAGATAGAGGGATGGATAGATAGAGGGATTGACAGATAGAGGGATGGATAGATAGAGGGATTGACAGATAGAGGGATGGATAGATAGAGGGATTGACAGATAGAGGGATTGATAGATAGAGGGATTGACAGATAGAGGGATGGATAGATAGAGGGATTGACAGATAGAGGGATTGATAGATAGAGGGATTGACAGATAGAGGGATTGATAGAGGGATTGACAGATAGAGGGATGGACGGATAGATATGTTACCCTTCTGTCCACACATGCTACAGAGCGCCCCGCCATGCGACTGGCCACTCCCCGGCGCACGTTGATGTCATCACTCAGCAGGTCCTCGAAGCGGCCGTTACGGAACTTAAACAGCTTATCGTAGTACGACGCCTGACCTTTAGAGAAACGCCTTAATTAATACAAGCAAAGACTCAAAAGTCCAGTTTGGACAGAACCTGAACTATAGATGTACCTGAAAAGGCATTGTTAGTATTGAGGAAGTAGATCTCCTCCCTGCCGTCCCCGTCCACGTCGCAGGCAGTCACTCCGATAGCGTTGCCCTCCGGGTCTCTGAGGCTGTAGTACGGAGAGTTGCGGTCATCTACCGCGATATTCACCAGCCTCTTCTGATCACGGTCATACTTCAGAACCAGGTTTGGGCCGTTGTACCTGAAAACAAATGATTAAAATCCACAGTGGTCAGTAAACTGGATCAGCGTGTGGAAACAGAGCTTCCTGTTGCTACCATGTAACTATCAGTGTATAAAACAGCTCTGTGCTGTCTTTACTGTTGGACACTATATTGACAAAAGTAATGGGACACCAGCTCAAACTTGGAGCCTGTAGCATTGTAGCATTTCTTCACGAAGAATATATAGTGTTATTTATACTACCCCTCCTTCATCCATGTCCCACTAGGGGGGCTCAACCCATAGATTTAATACTTATGGTCTAATACATGAACTTGTAGTGTCAGATCAAACATGCATATTCACCCTGCCACCACCACCTCCAGATCTCCATCACCATCCACATCCGTCACTGCCATCCCATAGTTCCGCTGAGTGGGGTTGTGGAATTCATGAGGAGGGAGAACCGTGTCTGTGACGGCCGAGAACATGGAGTGGACTCCGGAGAGACTCAGGCAGAGAAGGAACGTCCAAAAGACCCACATCTTCACCTGCCACACACAGGAGAGAAGGCCGTGATCTCGGCTGTGATTCGGTGGTAGTGGATCATCACAGCAGCATTATGTTACTCACGGTAACACACAGCGCCGAGTGGGCAACTGTGTTTATACAGCAATTTTATAAAGTTAACATAAGCAACATTAGCCGGGAAGCACCGAACATTGTCTCAAACTTACGTTTTTAGTGTAGCCTGTTTCTTACGCCACAGAAAGTAGTTCCAGATGGTGCAGAGAAATGTGTTGTTATATAGCAGAACACCTTTCAACTAGATCCAAGATTATAATATATACAATAATACCCATAATATTTAGGAATTTTTTAGGAATATATTATAGGTATAATGTATTTAGTAATCTAGAATTACAATGCAGAACATATACATTGTGTAGCATTCATGGTACTCTAATACCATGCCGAGTCTAATAACCTCTAATAACCTCTAAAAGCTACATAACAGGATCTTATTAAATAGCATGGTCATGGATCAGCTGCCTGATGTCTGGGACAATGTTTTACCAGATGGAATTGTGCTTTCTAAATATATATATATTAATATATATATATTAAAGGTCCATTCTGGTGGAGGGATACATAGAGGGTGGTTGGGTGTAAAAGTAGTTCCAAAAGAAAACTTATAATTTTACCATTTTATCATCATCACCATCCCATATAAAACCATAAAACACATAAACAAACTGTACGGTTCAAAACTGTAAAACGTGTAAAACACATGGTGGTGGGAGTATCACTGTTGGGTTCAGATGGGTACAGTTCAACCACTAAATTCTGGAGAAATTATGGGAAATAAGCAGAATCAGACACTGGACATTAATGTGACATCAGAAAGATGACTGACTTGCAATGTCAGAGAGATTTTTGGTAGGAAATCGAAGTCCCATATCTCTCAAACACCAACACTGAGTTGACTTCAGATGTTGACGTTAGACAGACGTTAAATTTTGGTAGGAAATCAAAGTCCCATATCTCTCAAACACCAACATTGAGTTGACATCAGACGTGGACGTTAGACAGACGTTAAATTTTGGTAGGAAATCAAAGTCCCATATCTGTCAAACACCAACATTGAGTTGACATCAGACGTTGACGTTAGACAGACGTTGAATTTTGGTAGGAAATCAATGTCACATATCTCTCAAACACCAACATTGAGTTGACATCAGACGTTGACGTTAGACAGACGTTGAATTTTGGTAGGAAATCAATGTCACATATCTCTCAAACACCAACATTGAGTTGACATCAGACGTTGACGTTAGACAGACGTTGAATTTTGGTAGGAAATCAATGTCACATATCTCTCAAACACCAACATTGAGTTGACATCAGACGTGGACGTTAGACAGACGTTAAATTTTGGTAGGAAATCAAAGTCACATATCTGTCAAACACCAACATTAACTTGACATCAGACGTTGACGTTAGACAGACGTTGAATTTTGGTAAGAAATCAAAGTCATATATCTGTCAAACACCAACATTGAGTTGACATCAGACGTGGACGTTAGACAGACGTTAAATTTTGGTAGGAAATCAAAGTCACATATCCATCAAACACCAACACTGAGTTGACATCAGACGTCGACGTTAGACAGACGTTAAATTTTGGTAGGAAATCAAAGTCACATATCCATCAAACACCAACACTGAGTTGACATCAGACGTCGACGTTAGACAGACGTTAAATTTTGGTAGGAAATCAAAGTCACATATCTGTCAAACACCAACATTAACTTTACATCAGACGTTGACGTTAGACAGACGTTGAATTTTGGTAGGAAATCAACGTCACATATCCATCAAACACCAACATTGAGTTGACATAAAGCTCCAACATTAGCCAGATGTTGAATTGTGGTTACCTAACACACTGACTGACGACATATACATTTTATGTTGTGTGGACCTCAACATTACGTTGGGTTTAGGTCACCATACCTCACAACCAAATGCTGGTATTATACGTCAGTATGACGTTGGCTTGTGACGTCTGGAAGATGTTGGGTTTTGGTTACTGAACATCGCAACTCAAAACCAGCAGAACATCAACGTCAGCTGCCTGCTGTCACTGTTCTATCTCCAACTGACTGACTGGTGGTGGACATAGGACTTTGTCCAGACATTGAATTTTTGGTCACCTGAGGTCACGACCTGCATTCAAGCAGCTGGTTGGTGGCCAATGGTCGGTGCAATGATATTATCACTAATATAGTAATAATATATATTATATATAGAGACAGTATATTGAGCATTGCATTGTAAGTAAATACTAAATATATATACATATAATAATTTATGCTCCATGCACACACACACAGTAAAGGCTAGCTTACTAAAGCTAATAAACCCCCAGGTTAAAGACTCAGGCTTACTACGCTGTTATTAACATTATTAGTGTGTGTTAAAGCTGTGCATTACTTACGTGTGTGTGTGTGTGTGTGTGTTTCCAGCTCGTCCAGGCTGCAGCTGTTGTAATTTCACCTCGACGCCTGTTTTTATACCGCAGCCTCCACCTTACACAACTCCAGCAGCTCCGCTTTACACAAGCGCTTGTGTAAGCCGGCGTCCAATCACGTCGCGGTGATTTAAATATTCCGGCGGCTCAACCAATCAGCTGTCTCTCCCGCTCACAGAGGCGTGAACTGACCCAACAGGCAGCTCCACTCTGCTGTACTGAGCCCAGAGGCGCCTGCAGAGGTGGGCCGAGGAGCCTAAAATGACACAGGAGTAAAAAAGTATAATTACTTCAATTAAATAATGACCCAATTAGAGGTCGAAAAAAAAGAAAACACCCATAGTGACCCATAATAAACTCCAGTGGGTGTGAAAACGTATGTGCTGAGTTACTAATAGAGCGCGTCCAGCATCTGTCAGTCAGTATAGGCCTGAAGACTTGGAGTTCTGTATTTTTGGGGCCTGTTGGTCTAAAATAAATGGAGAAGCTTCAACGTGAGAGACGTGAGCAACAGTAAAGATCAACCTGCGTGCCGAGCTGTAATTTGTTTTTCTATATTTGCATATTTATGTTTATTAAAGATAAATATTTAGTCAAATTCTGTACCACCCATAGATAAAGCTATTAAATTAACCAGTTAACCAACAGAATCTGTCTGGCAATGGAAAGCAGGCTAGAAGGTCTCCAGCGAACCATAGTAAGAGTCATTATCCATCATAGGAGAAAATTTGGAACCTCATGAACCTTCCCAGGAGTGGCCGGCCCTTTGAAATTTCACCAACAGCACATTAACGACTCGTCCAGGAGCTCACAAAAGAACCTAGACGAACATCTAAATTAGAAAAACTATTTAGGGGAAATATTACATGGACTGATGAATCAAGGATCTCACAAAAAGCAAACGTTGTATTCCGCCATTAGAACATCATTCAAACTGTCAAACATGGTGGTGGTAGTGTGATGGAAGTGAGACATCCTACCTCTCCTGCAGCTTGGGAGTAGCGCCCACGAATTAAATACTGTATCCCGAAAATTCAGAATTCTCTTGCTTGGTGTTACCTGGCTGAACTGTGGGATGTTTGTTAATGTCTGCCTGTCAGTTTGTGACTTAAAGCTCAAGCGCAGTTGGGTTATGCAGCAGGACAATGATCCAAAGCACACAAGCAGGTCCAGCTACGAATGGTTCAAAATAAACAAAATGAGGATGGCCAAGTCAAAGTTCTGACTCGAATCCTACTGGGCTTCTTTGGAAGATCTTAAATGGTCAGATCATGAATCAATAGGTTTTGAATAAATATTCATTTTCAATAAATGCACTGACCTTCTAAAAGCAGCACTGGGTGTTTACTCGTGTTGTCTTTATCTCATATTAATTTTAAATTAGCTGGATTATTTGAAACATTTCATTCTGACAAATTTTAAACTTAAAATCCGGGAGAAATCTGAAAGAGGGCAAATACTTTTCACAGCATGGTAGCACAATAAATTTAACCCCTTCTAAAAAGGAATCAGGAGGTAAAAGGGGGTGGTTTTGCTAGCTCATGTACGTTAATAGAAACCTCAAATGCTAACTTATAACGATAATAAGTGCTGTTGTCGTCATTACGGTGGTACACTATGCGTAAAATCCCTCTTTTACATTTCAGAGCACAGGATCTGCTATTCTGCAGTACCTCTGGAGCCGAGAAGGCCTTGCTCAAGAGTGGCAGATTAGCAAACCTGGACATCAAACCTATAGACCTGTAATCAACAACCCAGTCCTACAACCCAGCGCAGTAACCCCGCACTGACCACTGAGCCACCACTGCCCTCAACCACGTCTTTCTCTTTCTACTTAATCCAGTAATTAAACACGACGCTGCTTGCTTTCTCACGGAGAGCTGCAGCTGCGTAAGAAGACCCCCCTGTCTTTGAGCTTGAGTGGGACAGTTTTTTGAGAGGTAAATTGGGACGATGAGAGAGAGCTATCAACAGCTTGTTATCCAGAGCTGATGAAAGTCTGCACACATGTTGGCAATGTCACTCCCTGTCAGGACCTGCTTATTATAAAAGCACAGAATTAGTGTCAATTAGTGTTTACTGCCAGGAGCTAAATTTGAAGGACTTATATAACAAATAACTGTAAAAATGCAGATTATTATCCCATAAATATAGACCAGTGGAGGTATTTAACAGGTGAACATTTATCTTTAATATTTTTTTCATTTAAACATGAAGACTGGGCACAAATAAATAAATAAATAAAAAAGAAATAAAAGTTAGCAATTGCTCTACAGGAAACAACTTTAAAATGGTAATTAGTTGCACATTTTAGACACATTGTTTTTTAATTGAACATATTGGAAAATACCAAACACATGCTATTCCTTTTTCACATCCCACATTTCCTATTTTTTGCAATATGTTAAAATATTATATAATATTATTAATATTAGACATACAATTACTACATAATAAGTATTAGTGCTAATCATTACTATTATTATTATTACTACTAGGCCTGCTTCTACTACTAATAGTATGTTTATAGTTTGTAATAATATATTATAAACATTACATTTATTTATTTATTTATTTATTTATTTATTTATTTATTTATTAAAATGCATATCAAGACATGTTTGCAGTTTTTATCCCCCTTTGATTGGTATCATTTTATGCATTTTTTTATTTGTAAGTTTATTTATTTTTGCAGAAATCCACGTAACGTTGCCAAGGAAACCAGACCCTGAGGCTGCACCCGCATCCTGTTAGCCTCAGTGGTAGCTAGCTAACGTTGACGTAGATATACACGCCGTGTTACATATTTAACGAATAAAACATGCATAATGAGATCTATTTCTAGGCTATATGATTAATATAATCTATACCGATAAATATATATATATAAAAATATACAAATTAAACTCAGAACAGCAAAGCGTAGCTAGCTAGCTAAACAACTACAAGCCCCATCGACCCTTTCGGTGTCGGTTACTACTGACGTCACCGAACGCCGTTCTCCAAACATCCGGCCGTGGTTTCAGTATTTCTGGTGTTCGGGTGGAGAAGAAAGTGGGTGAATTGGCTCCGAATCTTAAACCCTTTAATGATTTTAATAGCGAGCTCGGTTTGCTCGGTTGGCTGATCGAGTCCGCGGCGTTTGAGGCTCAGTGGTGAGGAGAGAGAGGCGGCCGCTCCGGCTGAAGCAGGTAATCCTCATAATAACAGCGGGGCTCAGTCTGACTGTCCGCAGCTCCTCACTGGCTTCACTGGAGCTTTAAAGCCTTATTCCCATCAAGGAGATCCCAGTTAAACGCTTAAAGCTCTCTGCAAAACATTTGACACCCGAGCACCGAGTTTACAGAGATATATTTGTTATAGATTGACCAATAGTTAGAGACCTAAGATCCCCCTCGATTTTATAAGTCGTTCCTTCAGGCCAGTAAATCGTTCCCTCAGTTAGATTGATGGGAATTGGAAGTGATTATAGCCAAAAAATATATATTTATTGCAAAAAAACTACGTTTTTTCCACCCTCAGTTAAATAAAATTAAATAAAATTAAATAAAATTAAAATTGAATAACTCGTTTTCTCAGTGTAATAAATTGTTCCCTCATTTGAATAAATTGTTTCCTCATTTTAAGAGGAAACTTAAAATGAGGAAATCCTTCAAATTAAGACTTAAGGAGACAATTTTTTTATATTAATTATTTTTTCTGTATTTATTTATTTATTTATTTATTTATTTGACAGAAGAACCAAAAAATTAAAAAATGTTATAATATATGTTTAGCCAAAAAAATGTTTATTGCAAAATTTCCTACGTTTTTTTCCACCCTCGGTTAAATAAAATTAAATTAAATTAAATTAAATTAAAATTAAATAAATTGAATAAATTGTTCCCTCATTTGAATAAATTGTTCCCTCATTTTAAGAGTCAAATTAAGACTTAAGGAGACAATTAGGAAATCAAACATTTTTTATATTAATTATTTTTTCTGTATTTATTTATTTATTTATTTATTTATGTATTTATTTATTTATTCGACAGAAGAACCAAAAAATAAAAAAATGTTATAATATATGTTTAGCCAAAAAATGTTTATTGCAAAATTTCCTACGTTTTTTTCCACCCTCGGTTAAATAAAATAAAATTAA